>NC_091313.1:20441339-20443839 GCF_038502225.1 Cherax quadricarinatus
TAGTGTCAGCACACCCACGTTGGTGTCACCACGCTGACGCTGGTGTGATTTTAATTACTGAACGTCTGAAGTCCCTTGGTGTCTACTCAGCGGGACGCAGGCGAAAGAAAGATGCAACATAATGCTTGACTTTCTTGTGTTATCCTGGGTTATTAACCCAAGTACAGATGTTGTAGAGGAGTCTCCTCCTTCTTCCTATACTGAGGGCACCTTCCAGCTCCATCCCCAAACATCTTACTGCTTGGTGATTTCAACCTAAGGCATACAAAATGGAAGAATGTAGCAAATAATGTTATAGCTGAAACAATCCCCGGAGGTAGCGCAGATGAAAGGTCACACACACATGAGCTACTAAGTCTTTGCGAAAAACACACCTTAAGCCAGCAGATAGTGGAGCCAACAAGACTAGAAAACACACTTGACCTTATCTTCACAAATAATGAGGACCTGATAAGAGACATAAGAATATAAAAAAACAACTAATTCCGATCACAATCTAATCGAAGTCCAGACGTACATGCATAGGGGTCCTGATCAGCAGAATGCATGTACCTGTGAAGGTGTCTTCACAAAATACAACTTCAACAACATGAACATCAACTGGGACCAGGTAAACCATGTCCTAAACGAAACATGTTGGGAAGATGTCTTAAATGACATGGATCCAAACCAGTGCCTTGAAAGGATCAACTTCCTGGTAGCCGAAGCATGTTCTAGGCATATTCCCCTAAGAAAGAAGAGCAGGAGTAAACTGGAGAGAAAAAGACGCTCCCTCTACAGAAGACGACGAAGAGTCACTGAGCTCCTCAGGAGTGCTAGAATATCTGATATACGAAAGGAGGCGGTGACCAGGGAAGTGGAAACTATCGAACTTAAGCTAAATGACTCTTACAGGAACCAGGAGAGGCAGGAGGAGCTTAAAGCTATTAGTGAAATTGAAAGAAATTCAAAATATTTCTTTTCATATGCCAAAAACAAGGCAAATACCACATCTAGTATCGGGCCCTTACTCAGACAGGATGGGACTTACACAGATGACAACAAGGAAATGAGTGAAATATTGAAATCCCAGTACGACTCTGTGTTTAGTGAACCACTAATCGGTCTGAGGATCGACGACCCAAATGATTTCTTCATGAATGAGCCTCAAAGCTCCATAAATGTATGCCAGATTTTCGACATTACCCTAACTCCGATAGATTTCGAAAAAGCCATTGACAATATGCCTATGCACTCAGCCCCGGGCCCAGACTCGTGGAACTCTGTTTTCATTAAGAACTGCAAGAAACCCCTCTCGCGTGCCCTAAGTACACTATGGAGGAGGAGCTTGGACATGGGTGAAATTCCACAGTCACTTAAAACAACGGATATAGCCCCACTCCATAAAGGTGGCAGCAAAGCATTAGCTAAGAACTATAGACCAATAGCTCTGACGTCCCACATCATAAAAATCTTTGAAAGAGTGCTAAGAAGCAGGATTGCAAATCACCTGGATTCCCAAAATCTGCACAATCCAGGGCAACATGGGTTCAGGGCAGGTCGCTCCTGCCTCTCACAACTACTGGATCACTATGACATGGCCTTGGATGCACTGGAAGAAAATCAGAATGCAGATGTAATATACACAGACTTTGCAAAAGCATTTGACAAATGCGATCATGGCGTAATAGCCCATAAAATACGTGCTAAAGGAATAACTGGGAAAGTGGGGAGATGGATCTTCAACTTCCTAACGAATCGAACACAAAGAGTAGTGGTCAACAGAGTTAAATCGGAGGCTGCCATAGTGAAGAGCACTGTTCCACAAGGCACAGTACTCGCCCCCATCTTATTCCTTATCCTCATATCAGACATAAACAGAGATATACACCACAGCACCGTATCATCCTTTGCGGATGATACTAGGATCTGCATGAGGCTGTCATCTGCTGAGGACGCGGTTAACCTCCAAGAAGATATAAACAAAGTTTTCCAGTGGGCAACGGTAAACAATATGATGTTCAATGAGGACAAATTCCAACTACTCCGTTATGGAAAACTGGAGGAGATAATAACTAGAACGGAGTGTACTACTGACTCCGGCCATACAATAGAGCGGAAAAATAATGTACTAATAACACAATAAGTGTAAGGGGTTTAGACTCTTCAACGCCATCCATTCATACTTATGAGAGAATTACCAACAGACCTCTAGCCATTTTTAAGGGAAAAATTGATAAGCTCTTCAAGTTAGCTCTTGATCAGCCAGGCTGTGGGCTCTACGTAGGACTGCGTGCATTCAGCAGTAACACCCTATATGGCGAAGCCTTGATTTAACAGACCTCTGGTCTGGAACCGGGCCGCGATGAAAGGTGGGGGGATGGGGTGGCTGACCTCTGAAAGTATCCTTCAGGTTACCTGGTTACCTGGAGGTTATTCCGGGGATCAACGCCCCCGCGGCCCGGTCCATGACCAGGCCGCGACCAGGTATGTTCATGCCTCCCACAAAGAGTACTGTTAT
>NC_091313.1:20448839-20463839 GCF_038502225.1 Cherax quadricarinatus
ATGGACGTTGACAGGTGTGACAGAGGTGTCAGGAAGGAGAAGTAACAGTGGAGTACCACAACGCTCATTTATTAGACCCATTTTATTCTTGATATATGTAAATGAAAGAGATTCCCGTATCAATACTTTCAAATAACACAATAAAATGAGAAGACACAGGAGATGACTGCAAGTTACTGCAAGAAGGCTTCTCGCATGCTTCAATAATGGGCCGACAAGAGCTATTGGTATTACACACCAATAAATTCAAGGTTTTGAGGTTGAGAATAGCAAGCAGAGGCCAGAGTCAGAGTACTACCTGAGGACCTCGAAGTGATCTGAAGAGCATTTAATACATGTGCAAAACTGACGAATCCGAACGAGAAGTGATTGTAATGACTGTACTTACATCAGTACTGGAGGTGGCGGCACCAGAACGCTGCCTTCCTCCTCTCAAGCATACAAAGACAGTTGAGAAAGACTTGTTAAGAAAGCAAGATGTTACATCACTGGTAGAGCGGAGAATCAGAGGAGACATCAGTAGTAACATGGGAACCAGACGAGTGTGAATATCACAGTGAAACAAAGGGAACAATTAATTTATCAGTAAATGTTATTAATTCGTCATTGCCAGACTAAGTTTGATTCGACAGACATTATTGTAGTAACCCCTCAAGCTGTACAAGTATAGATGGACTATTAATACTGCTTCATACATCAAGTTCTTTCTGCATTTCTGCGCCTGCGATTTTTTTTTAATTTAAATATTTATTATTCTCGGTTTGGTTAGGTTTCTTTGTTACAGCATATTAACCTGTATTTACGTATAATTACTCGGCAATTAAGATAAAACGTCTGTTATAAAATATCGAGAGTGAATTTTCTCACGAACGGTAAAAAACACAGATCGACTAGATACACTCACAACTCACACTAACACTACAACCTACACTCACACTAACACAGCAACCTACACTCACAACTCACTAACACAACAACCTACACTCACTAACACAACCTACACTCACTAACACAACAACCTACACTCACAACTCACTAACACAACAGCCTACACTCACAACTCACTAACACAACAACCTACACTCACAACTCTCACTAACACAACAACCTACACTCACAACTCAGTAACACAACAACCTACTCACTAACACAACCTACACTCACTAACACAACAACCTACACTCACAACTCAGTAACACAACAACCTACACTCACTAACACAACAACCTACACTCACAACTCAGTAACACAACAACCTACACTCACTAACACAACCTACACTCACTAACACAACAACCTACACTCACAACTCAGTAACACAACAACCTACACTCACTAACACAACAACCTACACTCACAACTCTCACTAACACAACAACCTACACTCACAACTCAGTAACACAACAACCTACACTCACTAACACAACCTACACTCACTAACACAACAACCTACACTCACAACTCAGTAACACAACAACCTACACTCACAACTCTCACTAACACAACAACCTACACTCACAACTCAGTAACACAACAGCCTACACTCACAACTCACTAACACAACAACCTACACTCACAACTCTCACTAACACAACAACCTACACTCACAACTAACACAACAACCTACACTCACAACTCACACTAACACAACAACCTACACACACAACTAACACAACAACCTACACTCACAACTCACACTAACACAACAACCTACACTCAACAACCTACACTCACAACTCACACTAACACAACAACCTACACACACAACTAACACAACAACCTACACTCACAACTCACACTAACACAACAACCTACACTCACAACTAACACAACAACCTACACTCACAACTCACACTAACACAACAACCTACACTCACAACTCTCACTAACACAACAACCTACACTCACAACTCTCACTAACACAACAACCTACACTCACAACTAACACAACAACCTACACTCACAACTCACACTAACACAACAACCTACACACACAACTCACACTAACACAGCAATCCACACTCACAACTCACACTAACACAGCCTACACTCACAACTCACACTAACACAGCAACCTACACTCACAACTCACACTAACACAGCAATCCACACTCACAATTCACACTAACACAGCAACCTACACTCACAACTCACACTAACACAGCAACCTACACTCACAACTCACACTAACACAGCAATCCACACTCACAATTCACACTAACACAGCAACCTACACTCACAACTCACACTAACACAGCAACCTACACTCACAATTCACACTAACACAGCAACCTACACTCACAACTCACACTAACACTAATACAGCAATCCACACTCATAACTCACACTAGCACAGCAACCTACTCACACTAACACAGCCTACACTCACAACTCACACTAACACAGCAACCTACACTCACGACTCACACTAACGCAGCAGCCTACACTCACAACTCACACTAACACAGCAACCTACACTTACAGCTCACATTAACACAACAACCTACACTCACAACTCACATTAACACAGCAACCTACACTCACGACTCACACTAACACAACAACCTACACTCACGACTCACACTAACGCAGCAGCCTCACTCAACTCACAACTAACCAGCAACTAACTTACAAGCAACATTAACACAGCAACCTACACTCACAACTCACATTAACACAGCAACCTACACTTACAGCTCACATTAACACAACAACCTACACTCACAACTCACACTAACACAGCAACCTACACTCACAACTCACACTAACACAGCAACCTACACTCACAACTCACACTAACACAGCAACCTACACTCACAACTCACAGCTTGGAAATAGAATCTAGACGATGTTTCACTTAGTTTAGGATCGTTTATGATGGACCGAAACGTCACCCTCTGACTTCTGACTTCCAAATGACCACACACACACACACACACACACACGCACGCACGCACGCACACACACACACACACACACACACACACACACACACACACACACACACACACACACACACACACACTGGATTGAATTCGAGAAGCCAGTTACTGGA
Source organism: Cherax quadricarinatus (assembly GCF_038502225.1). Lineage (NCBI taxonomy): Eukaryota > Metazoa > Arthropoda > Malacostraca > Decapoda > Parastacidae > Cherax > Cherax quadricarinatus. The sequence continues at coordinate 20,451,895 of NC_091313.1, forward strand.
CCACATGTCCAGCCTCTCCAGGTCTCTTTGCAGTCCTGCCTCATCCTCGTCCGATTTAATTCTTCTCATCAACTTCACGTCATCTGCGAACAGGGACACTTCAGAGTCTATTCCTTCCATCATGTCGTTCACATATATCAAAAATAGCATGGTCTTGAAATCTGACTCTGTAGGGACCCCGCTCATCACAGTGGGCGCCTGTTACGAGCGGGAATCCCTAGCAGGGCAGTTCCTAGGACCAGTGCTATTTTTTGATATATGTGAACGACATGATGGAAGGAATAGACTCTGAAGTGTCCCTGTTCGCAGATGACGTGAAGTTGATGAGAAGAATTAAATCGGATGAGGATGAGCAGGACTGCAAAGAGATGAGAGGCTGGACATGTGGTCCAGTAACTGGCTTCGAATTCAATCCAGCAAATGCAAAGTCATGAAGATTGGGAGGGGCAAAGAAGACCGCAGACAGAGTATAGGCTAGGTGGACAAAGACTACAGACCTCACTCAGGAGAAAGACCTAGGGGTGACCATAACACCGAGCACATCACCGGAGGCACACATCAACCAAATAACCGCTGCAGCATACGGGCGCCTGGCAAACCTGAGAATAGCGTTCCGATACCTTAATAAGGAATCGTTCAAGACACTGTACACTGTGTATGTTAGGCCCATACTGGAGTATGCAGCACCAGTCTGGAACCCACACCTGGTCAAGCACGTCAAGAAGTTAGAGAAAGTACAAAGGTTTGCAACAAGGCTAGTCCCAGAGCTCAAGGAATGTCGTACGAGGAAAGGTTAAGGGAAATCGGACTGACGACACTGGAGGACAGAAGGGTCAGGGGAGACATGATAACGACATACAAGATACTGCGGGGAATAGACAAGGTGGACAGAGATAGGATGTTCCAGAGAGGGGACACAGGGACAAGGGGTCACAACTGGAAGCTGAAGACTCAGACGAGTCACAGGGACGTTAGGAAGTATTTCTTCAGTCATAGAGTTGTCAGCAAGTGGAATAGCCTAGCAAGTGAAGTAGTGGAGGCAGGAACCATACATAGTTTTAAGAAGAGGTATGACAAAGCTCAGGAAGCAGAGAGAGAGAGGATCCAGTAGCGATCAGTGAAGAGACGGGGCCAGGAGCTGAGTCTCGACCCCTGCAACCACAATTAGGTGAGTACAATTAGGTGAGTACACACACACACACACACATTTTCTTGGACTGCAAGAAGGCGTTTGACACAGTTCCACACAAGAGATTGGTGCAAAAACTGGAGGACCAAGCAGGGATAACAGGGAAGGCACTACAATGGATCAGGGAATACTTGTCAGGAAGACAGCAGCGAGTCATGGTACGTGGCGAGGTGTCAGAGTGGGCACCTGTGACCAGCGGGGTCCCACAGGGGTCAGACCTAGGACCAGTGCTGTTTCTGGTATTTGTGAACGACATGATGGAAGGAATAGACTCTGAGGTGTCCCTGTTTGCAGATGACGTGAAGTTGATGAGAAGAATTCACTCGATCGAAGACCAGGCAGAACTACAAAGGGATCTGGACAGGCTGCAGACCTGGTCCAGCAATTGGCTCCTGGAGTTCAATCCCACCAAGTGCAAAGTCATGAAGATTGGGGAAGGGCAAAGAAGACCGCAGACGGAGTACAGTCTAGGGGGCCAGAGACTACAAACCTCACTCAAGGAAAAAGATCTTGGGGTGAGTATAACACCAGGCACATCTCCTGAAGCGCACATCAACCAAATAACTGCTGCAGCATATGGGCGCCTAGCAAACCTCAGAACAGCATTCCGACATCTTAATAAGGAATCGTTCAGGACCCTGTACACCGTGTACGTTAGGCCCATATTGGAGTATGCGGCACCAGTTTGGAACCCACACCTAGCCAATCACGTAAAGAAACTAGAGAAAGTGCAAAGGTTTGCAACAAGACTAGTTCCAGAGCTAAGAGGTATGTCCTACGAGGAGAGGTTAAGGGAAATCAACCTGACGACACTGGAGGACAGGAGAGATAGGGGGGACATGATAACGGCATACAAAATACTGAGAGGAATTGACAAGGTGGACAAAGACAGGATGTTCCAGAGATTGGACACAGTAACAAGGGGACACAGTTGGAAGCTGAAGACTCAGATGAATCACAGGGATGTTAGGAAGTATTTCTTCAGCCACAGAGTAGTCAGTAAGTGGAATAGTTGGGGAAGCGATGTAGTGGAGGCAGGATCCATACATAGCTTTAAGCAGAGGTATGATAAAGCTCACGGCTCAGGGAGAGTGACCTAGTAGCGATCAGTGAAGAGGCGGGGCCAGGAGCTCGGACTCGACCCCCGCAACCTCAACTAGGTGAGTACAACTAGGTGAGTACACACACACACACACACACACACACACACACACACACACACACACACACAGACACACACACACACACAAACAAACAAATACACACACACACACACACACACACACACACACACACACACACACACAGGCCAAGTGTCTATCGACAAGCGCCTTTGACAACTAGTAACTAACTAAATTGAAGTGGTCAACCATACCTGTGAGTTGTGAGGAGCCCTCGCTGCCTGGCGGCCCCGCGGCACCTCACATCATGCGCCCTCTGTACACCAAGAGAGAAAGCTGTTAATATTTTAAATATAATAAAGAAGTGGAAGTTTACTCTCTGGAAAGAGGGCAAGAGAGAGGGAGAGAGAGAGAGAGGGAGAGGGAGGGAGAGGGAGAGAGAGAGAGAGAGAGAGAGAGAGAGAGAGAGAGAGAGAGAGAGAGAGAGAGAGAGAGAGAGAGAGAGAGAGAGGGTCAGACAGAGAGAGAAAGAGAGAGAGAGAGAGAGAGTCAGACAGACAGACAGAGAGAGAGAGAGAGAGAGAGAGAGAGAGAGAGAGAGAGAGAGAGAGAGAGAGAGAGAGAGAGAGAGAGAGAGAGAGAGAGAGGGACAGACAGAGAGAGAGAGAGAGAGAGAGAGAGAGAGAGAGAGAGAGAGAGAGAGAGAGAGAGAGAGAGAGAGAGAGAGAGAGAGAGAGAGAGAGAGAGAGAGAGAGAGAGAGAGAGTCAGACAGACAGAGATAGAGACAGACAGACAGAGAGAGAGAGAGAGAGAGAGAGAGAGAGAGAGAGAGAGAGAGAGAGAGGAGACAGACAGACAGAGACCTGATAATATACACATGGAAAATACTGGAGGGCCAGGTCCCAGGTTACCTGGATACCTGGAGGTTATTCCGGGGATTAACGCCCCCGCGGCCCGGTCCATGACCAGGCCTCCCGATGGATCAGGGCCTGATCAACTAGGCTGTTACTGCTGGCCGCACGCAGTCCAACGTACGAGCCACAGCCCGGCTGATCCGGCACTGACTTTAGGTATCTGTCCAGCTCTCTCTTGAAGGCAGCCAGGGGTTTATTGCTAATTCCCCTAATGCTTGATGGGAGGCTGTTGAACAGTTTTGGGCCCCGGACACTTATGGTGTTTTCCCTTAGTGTACCAATGGCGCCCCAACTTTTTATTGGCGGCATTTTGCATCGCCTGCCCAGTCTTTTACTTTCGTAGGGAGTGATTTCTGTGTGCAGATTTGGGACCATTCCTTCCAAGATTTTCCAAGTGTAGATTATGATATCTCTCCCTCCTGCGTTCCAACGAGTACAAGTCAAGTGCTTCCAAGCGTTCCCAGTAGTTAAGGTGCTTAACAGAACTTATACGTGCAGTAAAGGATCTCTGTACACTCTCTAGATCTGCGATTTCACCTGCTTTGAATGGAGATGTTAATGTACAGCAGTATTCCAGCCTAGAGAGAACAAGTGATTTGAAAAGGATCATCATGGGCTTGGCATCTCTCGTTTCGAAAGTTCTCATTATCCATCCTATCATTTTCTTTGCACGTGCGATCGTGGCACTGTTGTGATCCTTGAAAGTGAGATCCTCAGACATTACTACTCCCAGGTCCCTTACATTATTTTTCCGCTCTATTGTATGGCCGGAGTCAGTAGTATACTCTGTTCTAGTTATTATCTCCTCCAGTTTTCCATAACGGAGTAGTTGGAATTTGTCCTCATTGAACATCATATTGTTTACCGTTGCCCACTGGAAAACTTTGTTTATATCTTCTTGGAGGTTAACCGCGTCCTCAGCAGATGACAGCCTCATGCAGATCCTAGTATCATCCGCAAAAGATGATACGGTGCTGTGGTGTACATCTCTGTTTGTCTGATATGAGGATAAGGAATAAGATGGGGGCGAGTACTGTGCCTTGTGGAACAGAGCTCTTCACTATGGCAGCCTCCGATTTAACTCTGTTGACCACTACTCTTTGTGTTCGTTTTGTTAGGAAGTTGAAGATCCATCTCCCCACTTTCCCAGTTATTCCTTTAGAACGTATTTTATGGGCTATTACGCCATGATCGCATTTGTCAAATGCTTTTGCAAAGTCTGTGTATATTACATCTGCATTCTGATTTTCTTCCAGTGCATCCAAGGCCATGTCATAGTGATCCAGTAGTTGTGAGAGGCAGGAGCGACCTGCCCTGAACCCATGTTGCCCTGGATTGTGCAGATTTTGGGAATCCAGGTGATTTGCAATCCTGCTTCTTAGCACTCTTTCAAAGATTTTTATGATGTGGGACGTCAGAGCTATTGGTCTATAGTTCTTAGCTAATGCTTTGCTGCCACCTTTATGGAGTGGGGCTATATCCGTTGTTTTAAGTGACTGTGGAATTTCACCCATGTCCAAGCTCCTCCTCCATAGTGTACTTAGGGCACGCGAGAGCGTTTCTTGCAATTCTTAATGAAAACAGAGTTCCACGAGTCTGGGCCCGGGGCTGAGTGCATAGGCATGTTGTCAATGGCTTTTTCGAAATCTATCGAAGTTAGGGTAATGTCGGAAATCTGGCATACATTTATGGAGTTTTGAGGCTCATTCATGAAGAAATCATTTGGGTCGACGATCCTCAGACCGATTAGTGGTTCACTAAACACAGAGTCGTACTGGGATTTCAATATTTCACTCATTTCCTTGTTGTCATCTGTATAAGTCCCATCCTGTCTGAGTAAGGGCCCGATACTAGATGTGGTATTTGCCTTGTTTTTGGCATATGAAAAGAAATATTTTGAATTTCTTTCAATTTCGCTAATAGTTTTAAGCTCCTCCTGCCTCTCCTGGTTCCTGTAAGAGTCATTTAGCTTAAGTTCGATAGTTTCCACTTCCCTGGTCAGCGCCTCCTTTCGTGTATCAGACATTCTAGCACTCCTGAGGAGCTCAGTGACTCTTCGTCGTCTTCTGTAGAGGGAGCGTCTTTTTCTCTCCAGTTTACTCCTGCTCTTCTTCTTTCTTAGGGGAATATGCCTAGAACATGCTTCGGCTACCAGGAAGTTGATCCTTTCAAGGCACTGGTTTGGATCCATGTCATTTAAGACATCTTTCCAACATGTTTCGTTAAGGACATGGTTTACCTGGTCCCAGTTGATGTTCTTGTTGTTGAAATTGTATTTTGTGAAGACACCTTCACAGGTCCCTACCATAATGATGTACTGGAGCGAGAGATCTGGGGGGAGAAGTGTAAAATAAACCCAGTGGAAAGCTGGAAAGACACGTTGCTGGAACAAGTATAGAAGCCTTCAAAAGGAAACTAAGTAACTACCGTCGTGGTGTGCCAGATTAACCAGGCTGTGATGGACGTGTGGGGCAGCGGGCCGCCAATAACAATAGCCTGGTCTACCAGGCAATCTACTGACCCCGGGCTGGGCTGCGTGAGTAAGAAAATTCCCAAAACGGGTCACAGATACTGTTTAAAATTTATTCATAGTGAAGGATATTCTGGGAAAGCTGAATTTATTTTTGGCACTGTTATCCCCTGAGCCGAATAATAGAACCATTATTATCACCTCGGCCCTGGTCTGAGCCAGTGCCGCGGGGGTTGTCGCAACCCCCCCTCCGACACAATCAACGGGTAGGTACCCAGCAGCAATAAAAGATAATAATAATAATAATAATAATAATAATAATAATAATAATAATAATAATAATAATAATAATAATAATAATAATAACAGTAATATTGAACAAATGGTTATAACTATAACCATAATTTTTAAAGGGTGGACCGGTAAGCCAGCGGAAGGTCTTAGTCAGATGACTGAAAGCTCCAACGGCAGTTGTCATCTGCCTCCTAAGACCCGCGTCAGGAAACACTTGTCCAGTTTCCTGACGAACCTTACTTAACCTAACCTAACCAACAGTAATAATAATAATAATAATAATAATAATAATAATAATAATAATAATAATAATAATAATAATAATAATACAGTGCTGCTAACTAATTTAATTACCCCTAAACACACAGACTAGCCCTATGTATACCGTGAGAGCAATGTATACACACCGAGAATAAAAATGATAAGTTGGATAACTAAAACCTTCAAAACAAGAGATGCCAAGCCAATGATGACACTCTTAGGTCACTCGTTATCTCTAGACTAGAATATTGATGAGTTATAATAGCTCCCTTCCTGGTAGGCGAAATTGCTGAGCTGGAAAATATAGAGAGAACCTTCACATCACTAATAAACTCAGACCAGGACCTTGTGTTACCGGGAGAACTTAAATCCCTAAAACTGTACTCCTTAGAACGTAGGTGAGAAAGATACATATTAATCTACACCTGGAAGATACTGGAGGGATTGGTCCCAAACCTGCACACCTAAACTACTACTTATGAATACAAGATGCTTGGAAGACGGTGCAGGATACCTCCAATGAAAACAAGGGAAGCGATGAGTACACTGAGAGAGAACTTGATAAATGTTAAGGGACCACGACTCTTCAACACCCTCCCTTTACGCATAAGGGGGATTTCCAACGAACCCCTGGCTGTCTTCAAGAAGGAACTCAACAGACTCATCAAAACAGCTCCTGGTCGGCCGGGTTGTGGTACATACTTTGGACTGCGGGCGGCGGGCACTAACAGCTTGATCGATTAGGCTAGCAACCAGGAGGCTGGCAGAGAAACACGTGGTGAAAGAGGAAAATTATCGTTATAGTTAGAAGGGATCTAAAGAGAATAGTTTTACCTCACCAACACTCACCTTTACCTCACCAACACTCACCTTTACCTCACCAACACTCACCTTTACCTCACCAACACTCACCTTTACCTCACCAACACTCACCTTTACCTCACCAACACTCACCTTTACCTCACCAACACTCACCTTTACCTCACCAACAGTCACCTTTACCTCACCAACACTCACCTTTACCTCACCAACACTCACCTTTACCTCACCAACACTCACCTTTACCTCACCAACACTCACCTTTACCTCACCAACACTCACCTTTACCTCACCCACACTCACCTTTACCTCACCCACACTTACCTTTACCTTACCCACATTCACCTTTACCTCACCCACACTCATCTTTTACCTCACCCACACTCACCTTTTACCTCGCCCACACTCACCTTTACCTCACTCACTCCTCTTCGTCCCTTTCATCATCTTTCTCTTATACCTCTCTTCTGAGCCTCACACTTTTCTCTCTCTCTCGTCCAGCCCCCACATCTATTCTATTCTCTGGTCTTCTCCCTCACATCTCCCTCTTGCTTCCGTTTAGCCCCCAAAAATCCTTTCCCCCGGTCTGGCTCCCACAATCCTTCAGATACTGCACCAGCTCCGGCTGGGAGGGTATTGTATCCACAGATACACAGCAACAATAACAGCTGACTGAACCAGCTGGGACAGGGGATGGAAGAGTGGTTGTATTAGCTGGTATACAACAACTAACTGCACCAGCTAGAGCAAGGAGGATGTTGCATCATCTGATGCATATCAACAATAACAGCAGACTGCACCAGCTGGGGCAGTAATTGTGCTGTACCCTCTGATACACAACAAAACTAACACCTAACTGCACCAGCTAGGGTAGTAATGGTGTTCTATCTGATAATACACAACAATCTAACAGCTGACTGTACTAGCTGAGGCAGGGGGGGCGGGGGTGAATCAGCTGATAAACAACAATAACAGCATCAGCTGGTCGCACCTCTGCGTCTCATATCGGATGAGGTTATGGACTGGTGGGCTGGTAGGGCAACGCCCACCACCATTACCGTCACCACCGCCCACCACCACTGACGCCTACCACCACCACCCATCATCATCATCGACACCCACCACCACAACCGTCACCACCTACTACCATCACAACTGTCACCACCCACCACCATCAGTACTTCCATCAGCACTAATGACTATTTTCAGCATCACCACCGACAGCAGAATCAATACCACCATCACCTCAGACTGCTACCACCACCCACCACAACTATCACCACCACCTGGCCACGCTGAGGAAATAGGAAAAAAATAGAAACCGGTCACAGGTATATCAAAACACCACAACCTCCCCTACTACCATGACGACTACGGCCATCCCTACTACTACTACGGCAAAGCAATTAAAAAAAAAAGATAGCCCAATAACTTTAACGTCCCAAATTATCAAAATCTTTGATAGGGGTTTTATGGAGCAAGATTGCCAGTCACATGAAATCGCAGTAATTGCACAACCCAGGGCAACATGAGTTTAGAATCAGTTGCTCCTGCCACTCCCAATTGCTGAATCATTTCCACATGGTATTGGATACATTGGAAGTCAAGCATTTCATAGATGTAGTGTACACTTACATTTCAGAAGCCTTCGAAAAGTGTAACCATAGTGAAACTGTGCACAAAATGCGTTGAAAAGAAATAACTGGAAAGGAGGGCAGATGAATATTTAACCTCCTAACAAATAGAAAACAAAGAGTAATAGTAAGCACAGTGAAATCAGAGGCTACCACAGTAGCTCTCTTCCTGCAGGCACGGCACTCGCCTCCTGCAGGCACGGCACTCGCCTCCTGCAGGCACGGCACTCGCCTCCTGCAGGCACGGCACTCGCCTCACTACTCTTTCTCATTCTCTTATCCGACACCACTGTATTGTCCTCTGCAGACGGTAGAAGATTGTTCATGAGTGGCATCCACAGAATACACAGTGAGTCACCAAGCTGATATAAACACTTCCAGTGGGTTACTGACAACAATGTGATGTTCAATAAAGACAAATTCCAGTTACTATACTATAGTAAAAGTGAGGAAATATAATCGAGCTCCGAATGCAGAACAAACTTCAATCATTCAATAGGGCGGACGCATGCAAGTTATTTAGAAGTAATAATGTGAGAAGATCTCACATTCCAGGAGCACAACAATGTTGTTATCACATCGATAAAAATGATAGGTTACATAACTAGAACTTCCAAAACGAAAGATGGTAACTCTCTATCTAGGCTGGAATATTGGCGCATACCAATGGTCCCCGTCAAGGCAGAACTGGAATATATACAGATAACCTTCACAGCTCGTATAACCTCCGTCAAGCTCCTAAATTAATGGGAGTAATTGAATTCCATTGAACTGTACTCCTTAGAAGATAGACAAGAAAGATACATCGTTATCAACACCTGGGAGAAGATCCTGATCAGCCAGGCTATGGTGCACATGCTGACTTATGGGCGGTGGGCACCAACAGTCTGTTCGAACAGAACAGTAACCAGGAGGCCTGGTCTGAGACCGAATTGCAAGGGACGGTGACCCCCGGTAGCAACTACCGGTAACCCCCGTCACCAAAATCACCCTAACTTCTACCTAACTCCTGCATACAAATGGAACGCAGTATATATACCAGGTGTGTTTATCTAAAACACACTATCTTATTAAAACGTCGTAGATGTTAGTCTGGGGATGTACTGATCCTCATGTACTCCACAGCTATTATACATCCATGGAAGGAGCGATAAACACACAGGGGTTATACAGCGCCCATAAAAGCGAGAGCCACTCAGAGGTAAAGCCTAGAGATGGTCAGGTCCGCTGGTAAGAGCAGTTAAGAGGGAAGATATTTGTGAATTTAGACACAAGACATCCACTTCTCATGTGTTTTAAGGTCAGTAGCCCCAATACCCGACTTTTATTTTTATTATTATTAATTTTTTTTATCACACTGGCCGATTCCCACCAAGGCAGGGTGGCCCGAAAAAGAAAAACTTTCACCATCATTCACTCCATCACTGTCTTGCCAGAAGGGTGCTTTACACTACAGTTTTTAAACTGCAACATTAACACCCCTCCTTCAGAGTGCAGGCACTGTACTTCCCATCTCCAGGACTCAAGTCCGGCCTGCCGGTTTCCCTGAACCCCTTCATAAATGTTACTTTGCTCACACTCCAACAGCACGTCAAGTATTAAAAACCATTTGTCTCCATTCAGTCCTATCAAACACGCTCAAGCATACCTGCTGGAAGTCCAAGCCCCTCGCACACAAAACCTCCTTTACCCCCTCTCTCCAACCTTTCCTAGGCCGACCCCTACCCCGCCTTATTTCCACTACAGACTGATACACTCTTGAAGTATTTCTGTTTCGCTCCATTCTCTCTACATGTCCGAACCACCTCAACAACCCTTCCTCAGCCCTGTGGACAACAGTTTTGGTAATCCCGCACCTCCTCCTAACTTCCAAACTACGAATTCTCTGCATTATATTCACACCACACATTGCCCTCAGACATGACATCTCCACTGCCTCCAGCCTTCTCCTCGCTGCAACATTCATCACCCATGCTTCACACCCATATTATTATTATTATTATTATTATTATTATTATTATTATTATTATATTTAAGGATAAGTAAACTCCTAGAGGTTATACTTGAAGTTACACTTACAACCAACTGATGTGAAGGTTTACTTATAAGGTTACTTATAATCAACAAGCAACGCTGTTGATTATATAACAGATATATATAACAGCGATAATTTCAGGAAATGGCACTTGTGCAAACACTCAAGACATTGGGATAGGTTTCGCTCCTGGGACCTTCTTTACCCCTGACACAAAGTACAAGAAATGCAAGAAGTGCAAGGTGCAACAGTGGCAGCAACGTGGTCGTTATAACCACCATGTCTATCAAGGTGCAAAAACCACTACGTCCATCAAGGACCTCACCAGGAAACAACCCTCCGCTAACTTCCCCCCTTCCCCTCCCGGGTTCATACTGTGAGGACACAGCGATAAGAAACGGGAGACTGGAGGGAAGCTGTCCATCCCACTGAGTGAGCACAGGAAGGGAAGGAAGACCAGAACACTGCCTGAGTAAGCCACAGCAATAAGCAACGCCGCTGCTTGATGAACCAGGATGAGGCCCAGCTAGTCTTCTCTGAACCCCCCTCCCCCTCTCCTTCTCCAGATGAACCGACAGCGGTTCAGAAAGCTACCTTATCTTCGATACTTTGGCCCACAGGATTCTAGACCGCGCCTCGCACCACCTACACTATAGACCATGTCTCGTCCCACCCACATTATGGACCATGCCTCGCACCCACCCACATTATGGACCATGCCTCCCCCTCACATTGTAGACCACGTCTCGCCTTCTCCCAGTGTGGACCACGCCTCGCCCCCACCCACATTGTGGACCACACCTCGCCCCCATCCACATTATAGACCATGCCTTGCACCACCCACATGGCAACACGGCTGTCAAGTGATTTTACCTGCACTCAGCTTAACACAGCTCTCTCTCTCTCTCTCTCTCTCTCTCTCTCTCTCTCTCTCTCTCTCTCTCTCTCTCTCTCTCTGCACATGTGTCAGTTCCATGTGACGCAGTGATTTTGACGTACATGACGTTACATATAACCCTCAATAAATTAATGAATTATTTTTCATGTATACTCATTGTGGTTTGGGAAAAGACGAAACAGTAGAAGTATACATACAGTATTTACATGCTGGCGTGTACATCTCAATGTATGCATTTAAATTATACGTTATATACACAGACACACACACATACATACACACACACAGGAGCTCGGACTCGACCCCCGC
>NC_091313.1:20468839-20553839 GCF_038502225.1 Cherax quadricarinatus
AGGTAATGCATCTACAATTTCCTAACGTACAGAACACAAATAGTAGCAAACAACGTAATATATCTGGCCATATCCAAAACTTGGTACCACTTGGAACACTAAGAGAAAACACAATAAGTGTCCAGGGCCCAAGACTGTTCAACCAGCCTCCCACCAACCATAAGGGGAATTACCAATAGACCCCTGGTTGTCTTCAAGAGGGAGCTGGATAGATACCTAAAGTCAGTGCCCGATCAGCCAGGCTGTGGTTCGTACGTCGGACTGCGTGCGGCCAGCAGTAACTGCCTCGTTGATCAGGCCCTGATCCACCAGGAGGCCTGGTCGTGGACCGGGCCGCGGGGTCGTTGATCCCCGGAATGCCCTCCAGGTAAACTCCAGGTAAACAGGGCTCAGTCCTGGAGCCACTCCTGCTTCTCATTCTCGCAGCAAACATAAAAACAAACCACAGCTGTGTTTCATTCTTTTCGGATGGCACGAAAATTAACATGAAAGTCACTTCAGTATCGGACACCGAAAACCTAAAAGACGATATAAACGATTTTGCAATGGGCAATAAAAAAAATAACATGTTTAATAGGGACAAATTCCAATTGTTCAGATATAAAAAAAATGAGGGACTCGAAATGAGGTTACCTCTGCCTAGTCTAGTGTGACTCCTCCCGGAGCCCGTCCAAAAGTATACAAAACACAGAAGGGTTGCCCCCATACACCGAAAAGAACATGTAAAAGACGTAGGTATAATAACGGTAGCTGACCTGTCTTATAAAAGAACGCCGTAGGAAATGATGCAAAGGCCAGGAATATGACTGGGTAGATAGTGAGAGCTTTGAAAAAAAAATAGAAATAATGGCAATAGTAATACTATTCGAACCGTTTGTACTCTCTTCCTCGGAGTTCTGCTTAGTGTTGACAGTGCTGTTCACAGCGGGTGAGATAACGCTGGAAAAAACAAAGGAATTATTTACCGCCTGCATAGGCAATAAAGAATTAAAACTACTGGGAACATCTCAAATATTCCCTCTGGAAAGAATACCTTTAAGAGTTCCGAGAGAAGGTGAGAGATATGTGATTATTTAAAAATAGAAGATAGTGGAGGGCTTAGTTCCAAATCTGCACACTACAGTAATGTATTGGAGTAAGAGATATTGGAAGGAAGTGTAAAATAAACCCAGTGAAAACCAGGAGCGCCACAGGCATAGTACGAGAACACTTTATGAATCTGCTACCAGTAGATATCAGAAATGTTATTGGAGCCAACGTGGAGGTTTTTAAGATTCAACAGATCAACAGATCAACGAGACTATCATGGATAATTGGACCAGCAGGCTGCTAACAGCAACATCCTGGTAAAACCGATCATCACTCTGAAACACGATTTCAAACCAGGCCCCATTTGATGGCCTGACGGCATTTTATCCAACGTAGGCACCGCAGTCCGGCAATTTGCCAAGCTCTCTCTTGATAAAAGTTAGGCGCCTTTACCTCTCTGACGGGTTTCGAGCGTTTTTCTACTTATGCAGCTCTTGTCCTGAGCAGGCTTGTCTGTTGTTTGCTTGGGTAACTAGACTTGCTGCTGGCGGCCCGTGGACCCACGGGTGATCCGGCACTTGGCGGAGGTACTTGTCTAATTTTCTCTTGACGACTTCTACACTTGTTCCAGCAGTGTTCCTAATAGTCTGCTGGTAATGACATACATTCAAAGTACAGTAATTGTGTTATAAAGCTTACATATCGGGTTATATCTTAGTTCATGTTTTGCATCTGTTTTTAGCCTCGTCTGCTTAGCCTCTCGCTCTCCCAGGGCAACATTTCTGGAACCAGTCCATCTAGTATTTTCTACCATTGATATATAAATATGAGTTCTGAATTTTTCTACTCTCAGAGCCCAGTCTTGGGCCAGGCTCGTCTGGTGTTTGCCTGGTGTACATTCTTCAGAGCTGCAATTTCGCCTGCCTCGACTGGGCCTGTTGGTATACAACATTCTAGTCTAGAGAGAACATCTGGCTTGATAACCCTTGTTTTGAAGGTTCGTGTTAACCAATCTATCATGTTCCTTGGAGTTGCATTATTAACACTACTGTACTCTTTGAAAAGCCGTTTCAGAACACTCCTTTATTGGGACGTTTCACTGTGTAAAGCTCAAGTTTTACACAGAGCGATACGTTAGCCCTTTCTCAGCAGTGCGTCATTTAGGACGCAGGTCTTCCAACATCGTCACTTCAGGTCCCTTACATTCTTCCGCTTGTAAATCTTAAAATTTCTCCACGGTACAGTAGCTGAAATCTACACTCGCTGAACACCACATTGTTTTCTCTATCCATATGAAGATTGTTGGCATCGTCTGGATACCTGAAAGACACCTGAAGAATTATAAGTAAGACACATATGCAACAGATACCTAATTGTTGCACATGTGTCTTACGTATCAACATGTCAGTATTGTATACCATTTTCATATTCACACCTGAAGAATGCAGCCAGGGGTCAACGCCCCCGCGGCCTTGATGTACCACTTAAAACAAATTCAAGTATCATCTGTGAAGCAGTGTCGCAGTACTATGATTTGTCTTTATCTATATCAATGCACAGAATTGGAAAGAACAGAGGCGACTATTTCGTCAAGGAAAACTTGAGTTTTTCACCGTGGCAGCCTCTTGAGGCATTATTCTTTGGGTTCGTTTAGATTTATTTTGCCGGCATTTATCTTATACCATATTCACACATGTTGAATGCTTTCACAATTACTGTGTATACTACGTCTGCATGTTGCTCGTCTTCCAGCGCGTCCCAAACTATACAGCGCTCTCCCAGCTGCGAGAGGCAGAAGCATCCTGCTGTAATTCCAGGCTTTCCTAGGTAATATATTTGATGAGACTTCATATTTAACATTCTTATTATCAACACCCTTGCAAAGATTGCATAATGTGTATGATGTCACTTATTGATCTTCAGTTTCTTAAGCGTTTTATTGCCAGCTGTGTGGTGGAACTGAGTAAAAACATACATGCAGAGTACGCTTTTAGTGTGACGTTTCGAGCTGTTTGAAGTTTTATCAAGTCATAGATGGGTTATATGCATTGTAAGGAGAGCTTATGGGATGAAGATTGTGTCTAAACTTCTTCACGGGAGATTTAAGGCCTTTGATAATGATTATTTTTGCAATATGTGATCAACATGGAGGCTAAGTGCATGGGCATACAGCACTATCAGTGACTAAAAAGTCAGGGAGCTAGGGTTCTCAGAAAGGTTTCCTTTGAAATACCTTCGATGAGTTCCGAGTTTTTCTACACCAGGAACCCGGCCATGGGCCAGGTTGGCAGGGTTTAGTTTATGTTATATTCATAGAGAAAACAATGTTGGTTATCAATATTTAATCTGTTTAATGAGTGAGGAGAGTGAACGGTAATATATTGGTAGTGTGAGTGAGGGAGGAATATTGGAGAGTGATGGTGAAAGTTTTATTTTGTTTCATATTGTGTTGTTTTTATTTATCAAAATTGTTGTGTGCGTGGTGTAGTGAGTGGGACGGGACTACCACCGGGGTCAGGGCTAAGACTGCTTTCCCAGGAGGTGCCAGCTGATGTCCCAACCACCACAGCAATATCACTACCACCTGCACCATCACCACAACAATATCACTACCACCTGCACCACCACCACAATAATATTACCACCACCACCACCATTGTTCGCTGCTGCATCACCCCCAGCAGTGTCCATCGTTGCACTACCATTACACTAGCACACCGCACCACAAGCAGTGTCCGCCACTGCACCAGCACCACCACCAGCAGTAACAGCTGAGACCAGTCTGCTGCTACACCATACCACAACACACACACAGCGGGGTAATACACAATTTACATATGAAGACCATTTCTACAATGGCAGAGGTTATCTGAGTGACCGTCACCTCCATACTTGGCCTCTCACCAGCGTCCTCGTTGTCGCCTCTCCAACACCAACATCCTCCTCCACTACTTCCACCCCCTACCATATTATCTACACTACCGTCTCTATATCTTCGTCTTCGCCGTCTAGAGACTGTACACCATAAAGCATCAACACTGTATGTGAATATTTTCTCATATCCTTCCTAGGGGTTTGGGATATTGGCAGTTTGGAGGGAATCTAAGCTGTTGTATCTGAGCGCCTCTGCCAAGACAATGATTATGTATGAGTGATGGTGAAAGTGTTGAATGATGATGAAAGTTTTTTTCATTTTGGGTTTTTCTTTCTTTTTTGGGTCACCCTGCCTCGGTGGGAAATGGCCGATGTGTTATAAAATCCTTCCTAAATGTAAATTTATCCAATTTGAATCCATTATTACGGGTTCTCCCTTGGAGGGATATCCTCAGGACCGACAAGTTGATAAATGAGACACTTGAGCAACATTTGAGTATGTTTATTCTGGAAACGTTTCGCCAGGCAGTGGCTTCTTCGGTCCAGTGCAGAGAAAGGTGGAAGATAAAGAGCTTAAAGTAATAAGTCCCTCAGCCTGGAGTCGATGTGTTCAGTCCATCAGTCTTGACAAGGACTGAACATGTCGACTCTAGGCTGAAGAAATGATCACCTCAGACGCCTAATATTGCACCTTCCTCTACACCGGACTGAAGAAACCAAAACGTGGCGTAGCGTTTCCAGAATAAAGATACTCAGTTGTCTTATTTATCAAAAATGTGTCTTATCAACACCACAATCTTGTCTTACCAACACCACAATCTTGTCTTACCAACACCACAATCTTGTCTTACCAACACCACAATCTTGTCTTACCAACACCACAATCTTGTCTTACCAACACCACAATCTTGTCTTACCAACACCACAATCTTGTCTTACCAACACCACACTCTGTCTTACCAACACCACAATCTTGTCTTACCAACACCACACTCTGTCTTACCAACACCACAATCTTGTCTTACCAACACCACACTTTGTCTTACCAACACCACAATCTTGTTTTACCAACACCACAATCTTACCAACCCCACACTCTGTCTTACCAACACCACAATCTTGTCTTACCAACACCACACTCTGTCTTACCAACACCACAATCTTGTCTTACCAACACCACACTTTGTCTTACCAACACCACAATCTTGTCTTACCAACACCACAATCTTGTCTTACCAACACCACAATCTTGTCTTACCAACACCACACTTTGTCTTACCAACACCACACTCTGTCTTACCAACACCAGAAATTTGTCTTACCAACACCACAATCTGTCTTGCCAACACCACAATCTTGTCTTACCAACACCACCATCTGTCTTACCACCAACACCACCATCTGTCTTACCACCAACACCACCATCTGTCTTACCACCAGCACCACCACCTGTCTTGCCAACACCACCATCTGTCTTACCAACACCACAATCTTGTCTTACCAACACCACCATCTGTCTTACCACCAACACCACCATCTGTCTTACCACCAGCACCACCACCTGTCTTGCCAACACCACCACCTGTCTTACCAACACCACAATCTTGTCTTACCACCAACACCACCATCTGTCTTACCACCAACACCACCATGTGTCTTACCAACACCATCGTCTGTCTTACCAACACCACCATCTGTCTTACCACCAGAACCACCACCTGTCTTGCCAACACCACCACCTGTCTTACCAACACCACAATCTTATCTTGCCAACACCACCATCTGTCTTACCACCAACACCACCATCTGTCTTACCACCAGCACCACCACCTGTCTTGCCAACACCACCATCTGTCTTACCA
This sequence comes from Cherax quadricarinatus, assembly GCF_038502225.1. Taxonomy (NCBI): domain Eukaryota; kingdom Metazoa; phylum Arthropoda; class Malacostraca; order Decapoda; family Parastacidae; genus Cherax; species Cherax quadricarinatus. The sequence continues at coordinate 20,474,605 of NC_091313.1, forward strand.
ACACCACAATCTTGTCTTACCAACGCCACCATCTGTCTTACCACCAACACCACCACCTGACTTACCACCAGCACCACCACCTGTCTTGCCAACACCACCATCTGTCTTACCAACACCACAATCTTGTCTTGCCAACACCACCATCTGTCTTACCACCAACACCACCATCTGTCTTACCACCAACACCACCACCTGTCTTACCACCACCACCTGTCTTGCCAACACCACCATCTGTCTTACCAACACCACAATCTTGTCTTGCGAACACCACCATCTGTCTTACCACCAACACCATCTGTCTTACCACCAGTACCACCACCTGTCTTGCCAACACCACCATCTGTCTTACCACCAGCACCTCCACATGTCTTGCCAACACCACCATCTGTCTTACCACCAGCACCACCATCTGTCTTACCACCAGCACCACCACCTGTCTTGCCACCAGCACCATCTTGTCACCACCACGTGACACGGTACAAGTCACTGGTAAAGTTACACCACCTGGGTATTGCTCTCACAAAAATGAGACCGGTTTCTAGAGTTCCACTTCTGCAGTGCGGCCTCAGACCAGACCTCACTGTTGACTACTTGGCCAACCAGGCTGTTGCTGCCAGCGGCCCAACGGGCCTACATAGCCATACTGTCCCCTGCTATTTGTAGGAAGCAGTTAAATTTCCTCTAATAAATATTTTATTAATGAATAATATATTTGGTTACGTACAGTAGCTTCCGGAGGTCACCGCCCCCGCGGCCCGGTCCCAGACCAAGTCCCCTGGCTGCTGACTGATTAAACTATTTGTACCCGCCGCCTGCAATCCAACGTATTCACCACAATTCGGCTGATCTGGAACTAATTTGAGGTGTTTCCTGTTGAAGACAGTTAGGGATTTAAAGGCGGGTGTGGAAGAGTTGTGGTTCCTTAAAACTTACTGAGTTCTCTCTCAGTGTGTTCATTGCTTCTCTGCTTTCCACTGGTGGTATCCTGCACCATCTGCTAAGTTTCTTGTGGACATATCTATAACAGTGATTTCGGTGTGCAGATTTGGGCCCAGTTCCTTCAGAATCTTCCAGGAGTAGATTATCATACGGTAGCAGATATAATATTGTGACAACGGATGCCGATACACTGCCTTACCTTACCTTACCTTTGATGAATTTCAGTATTTTTTCTACACTCCCGGAGGACAGCCCTGGGCCAGGCTTGTCTGGTGCTTACTGGGTCAACCTGGCTGTTGTTGTTGGTAGTCCGCTGACCCACATATCCATCACAGCCTGGTTGATCTGATATCTAGTGAAGATACTTGTTCAGTTTCCTCTTGAAGACTTGTACACTTGTCCCAACAGTGTTTGTGATGTCTTGTGGTCTGGGGTCACGGACGTTGCTTTGCTTACTATGGCCATAGAACATTTTAGTATTTTTGAAAATACTGTACATTACTAGTAGTGTGACGTATCAACACCTATGTGGCAGTGGTGACACTACTGTGTAAAGCCTAGATCAGGATGTACATAATTTATTTTTTTTATTATCACACTGGCCGATTCCCACCAAGGCAGGGTGGCCCGAAAAAGAAAAACTTTCACCATCATTCACTCCATCACTGTCTTGCCAGAAGGGTGCTTTACACTACAGTTTTTAAACTGCAACATTAACACCCCTCCTTCAGAGTGCAGGCACTGTACTTCCCATCTCCAGGACTCAAGTCCGGCCTGCCGGTTTCCCTGAACCCCTTCATAAATGCTACTTTGCTCACACTCCAACAGCACGTCAAGTATTAAAAACCATTCGTCTCCATTCACTCCTATCAAACACGCTCACGCACGCCTGCTGGAAGTCCAAGCCCCTCGCACACAAAACCTCCTTTACCCCCTCCCTCCAACCTTTCATAGGCCGACCCCTACCCCGCCTTCCTTCCACTACAGACTGATACACTCTTGAAGTCATTCTGTCTCGCTCCATTCTCTCTACATGTCCGAACCACCTCAACAACCCTTCCTCAGCCCTCTGGACAACAGTTTTGGTAATCCCGCACCTCCTCCTAACTTCCAAACTACGAATTCTCTGCATTATATTCACAACACACATTGCCCTCAGACATGACATCTCCACTGCCTCCAGCCTTCTCCTCGCTGCAACATTCATCACCCATGCTTCACACCCATATAAGAGTGTTGGTAAAACTATACTCTCATATATTCCCCTCTTTGCCTCCAAGGACAAAGTTCTTTGTCTCCACAGACTCCTAAGTGCACCACTCACCCTTTTCCCCTCATCAATTCTATGATTCACCTCATCCTTCATAGACCCATCCGCTGACACGTCCACTCCCAAATATCTGAATACATTCACCTCCTCCATACTCTCTCCCTCCAATCTGATATCCAATCTTTCATCACCTAATATTTTTGTTATCCTCATAACCTTACTCTTTCCTGTATTCACTTTTAATTTTCTTCTTTTGCACACCCTACCAAATTCATCCACCAATCTCTGCAACTTCTCTTCAGAATCTCCCAAGAGCACAGTGTCATCAGCAAAGAGCAACTGTGACAACTCCCACTTTATGTGTGATTCTTTATCTTTTAACTCCACGCCTTTTGTCAAGACCCTCGCATTTACTTCTCTTACAACCCCATCTATAAATATATTAAACAACCACGGTGACATCGCACATCCTTGTCTAAGGCCTACTTTTACTGGGAAATAATTTCCCTCTTTCCTATGTACTCTAACTTGAGCCTCACTATCCTCGTAAAAACTCTTCACTGCTTTCAGTAACCTACCTCCTACACCATACACCTGCAACATCTGCCACATTGCCCCCCTATCCACCCTGTCATACGCCTTTTCCAAATCCATAAATGCCACAAAGACCTCTTTAGCCTTATCTAAATACTGTTCACTTATATGTTTCACTGTAAACACCTGGTCCACACACCCCCTACCTTTCCTAAAGCCTCCTTGTTCATCTGCTATCCTATTCTCCGTCTTACTTTTAATTCTTTCAATAATAACTCTACCATACACTTTACCAGGTATACTCAACAGACTTATCCCCCTATAATTTTTGCACTCTCTTTTGTTCCCTTTGCCTTTATACAAAGGAACTATGCATGCTCTCTGCCAATCCCTAGGTACCTTACCCTCTTCCATACATTTATTAAATAATTGCACCAACCACTCCAAAACAATATCCCCACCTGATTTTAACATTTCTATCTTTATCCCATCAATCCCGGCTGCCTTACCTGGAGGTTACCTGGAGGTTATTCATTTTACCTACTGCCTCACGAACTTCCCCCACACTCACAACTGGCTCTTCCTCACTCCTACAAGATGTTATTCCTCCTTGCCCTATACACGAAATCACAGCTTCCCTATCTTCATCAACATTTAACAATTCCTCAAAATATTCCCTCCATCTTCCCAATACCTCTAACTCTCCATTTAATAACTCTCCTCTCCTATTTTTAACTGACAAATCCATTTGTTCTCTAGGCTTCCTTAACTTGTTAATCTCACTCCAAAACTTTTTCTTATTTTCACCAAAATTTGTTGATAACATCTCACCCACTCTCTCATTTGCTCTCTTTTTACATTGCTTCACCACTCTCTTAACCTCTCTCTTTTTCTCCATATACTCTTCCCTCTTTGCATCACTTCTACTTTGTAAAAACTTCTCATATGCTAACTTTTTCTCCCTTACTACTCTCTTTACATCATCATTCCACCAATCGCTCCTCTTCCCTCTTGCACCCACTTTCCTGTAACCACAAACTTCTGCTGAACACTCTAACACTACATTTTTAAACCTACCCCATACCTCTTCGACCCCATTGCCTATGCTCTCATTAGCCCATCTATCCTCCAATAGCTGTTTATATCTTTCCCTAACTGCCTCCTCTTTTAGTTTATAAACCTTCACCTCTCTCTTCCCTGATGCTTCTATTCTCCTTGTATCCCATCTACCTTTTACTCTCAGTGTAGCTACAACTAGAAAGTGATCTGATATATCTGTGGCCCCTCTATAAACATGTACATCCTGAAGTCTACTCAACAGTCTTTTATCTACCAATACATAATCCAACAAACTACTGTCATTTCGCCCTACATCATATCTTGTATACTTATTTATCCTCTTTTTCTTAAAATATGTATTACCTATAACTAAACCCCTTTCTATACAAAGTTCAATCAAAGGGCTCCCATTATCATTTACACCTGGCACCCCAAACTTACCTACCACACCCTCTCTAAAAGTTTCTCCTACTTTAGCATTCAGGTCCCCTACCACAATTACTCTCTCACTTGGTTCAAAGGCTCCTATACATTCACTTAACATCTCCCAAAATCTCTCTCTCTCCTCTGCATTCCTCTCTTCTCCAGGTGTATACACGCTTATTATGACCCACTTCTCGCATCCAACCTTTACTTTAATCCACATAATTCTTGCATTTACACATTCATATTCTCTTTTCTCCTTCCATAACTGATCATTCAACATTACTGCTACCCCTTCCTTTGCTCTAACTCTCTCAGATACTCCAGATTTAATCCCATTTATTTCCCCCCACCGAAACTCCCCTACCCCCTTCAGCTTTGTTTCGCTTAGGGCCAGGACATCCAACTTCTTTTCATTCATAACATCAACAATCATCTGTTTCTTGTTATCTGCACTACATCCACGCACATTCAAGCATCCCAGTTTTATAAATTTTTCTTCTTCTCTTTTTTTAGTAAATGTCTACAGGAGAAGGGGTTACTAGCCCATTGCTCCCGGCATTTTAGTCGCCTCATACGACACGCATGGCTTACGGAGGAAAGATTCTTTTCCACTTCCCCATGGACAATAGAAGAAATAAAGAAGAACAAGAGCTATGTAGAAAAAGGAGAAAAACCTAGATGTATGTATATATATATGCATGTGCATGTCTGTGAAGTGTGACCAAAGTGTAAGTTGGAGTAGCAAGATATCCCTGTTATCTAGCGTGTTTATGAGACAGAAAAAGACACCAGCAATCCTACCATCATGCAAAACAGTTACAGGTTTCTGTTTCACAGTCATCTGGCAGGACGGTAGTACTTCCCTGGGTGGTTGCTGTCTACCAACCTACTACCTATAAAAATAAATAGTATATAATACCGACAAGATGAAGAATTAGATTTGAGACGGACCTGCAGGTCTCAAATTAAACCTGCCCAACATTCTCCACCTCACTATCCAATCTGTATATACTAGTGTACTCTTTACTCAGCACACACGTCAATCAGTGTTAATACATACCACTCTCCGTTCCCCTGCCCCTGTCATAGGGCTGTAAGCGGTACATGGTTGGTACAGGGTTGGTACATGGTTGGTACATGGTTAGTACATGGTTAGTACATGGTTGGTACATGGTTGGTACATGGTTGGTACATGGTTGGTACATGGAGAAGACCCGGGCCAAGACCCGTCCTGGCAAACCTACGTGAACATAAACATCTTTATTCAATAGACACAGAAGGCGTTATCGCTTAGGAGACGCACCAGATGCTCTGTTCAAAACACTGCTTGAACAGCACATGTTGCAACATTGCAGAACCCATTTTCCTTCGGGAACCAGAGACGGTTCATCGCGAGATTAAGACCCATACCAGGACCCCGATGAAGAACTGAGACACACACACACACACACACAGGACCCCGATCTTGGTGAACATTATACATACACATACTTAGGTAGACCTGTTTGTGACTTGATAAAGGATCGAATTACACTGCATTTGTGTTTATTTCTCCAAGATATCACCAGATATCTTATCTTGTGATTTAGTGTAACATCCCTTGGTGTTGCAAGATAACCTGTCTCTTGCAACAAAGGTGATGGACTCGTTGCATCAAACTACTGTTACTTCACTTCGTCATTTCGTCTTCCACTAACGTAAACTCCTGGAGATATCTCCAGGAGTTTACCCGGGGTTTACCTGGAGTGGCTTCCGGAGATTACCGCCCCGGGCGACCCGGTCTCAGACCAGTGTGATTCATCTCTGTATTCAAGTGATGAAGCCTGCAGAGCTGGCAAAATTTTAAGAATGTTAAGAAAGAAGCAGTACTGCAGCAGGCCTACTGACCCATGCTAAGCAGGTCCAAGTCCCCTATCTACTGGGATAAGCTAGTCAGGTCGAACTCACACCCGCTTAAGTATTTGTCTAACCTATTTTTAAAACTACACAAAGTTTTAGCCCCATTACCCGATCAGCTGGGCTGTGGCTCCTACACTGGACTACGTGCTGCCAGCAGTAACAGCCAACTCTAAGGCTGAGGGATTGAGTACCTCATCTTTTGTATATAGTTCTACTGTCTTCTTTTATGTCCTTGAATTTGTATTGATAAAGCCACTGGTTGGCGAAACATCTACAATAAAGAAACCCAGATGTTGCACATGTGTCTAATTTTCATCATAGTAAGACCCTGAGTGATCAGACCTTGATCCACCGCGAGGCCTGGCCAAGGACCGGGCCACGGGGGCGTTAACCCCCCGGAACATCCTTCAGGTAGACAATAAAGATTCCCAGTGTTGCAAATGTCTTCCTCATCGAGGTGTCGGTATTGATTATCATTTATATAAAACTGGCGACAATAATAAAAGTTACACGTTGCAGAAGATTTTTGGAGGGATAGTTTCGCTCGAATCAGAACGAAACGTTGTCCCAATAAAAACTTTCTTCTGTAACATGTCTTAGTCTTCATACCGGGGAGAAGTCTTCCTCCCATCCTCACAGGGATAATTCTTCACCCCTACCCCCCTCACCGGGACGAATCCCCCCCCACGCAACACAGTGAGGGTTCTATTGGTGGGAGGCTGTTGAACAGTCTTGGGCCCCAGACATTTAAGTGTTTTTTCTTAGTGTAGTAATGGCGCCCCTGCTTTTCACTGGGAGTATGTTGGACCGTCTGCCCAGTCTTTCACAGAGTGATTTCTGTGTACAGATTAGGGTCCAGTCCCTCTAGGATTTTCCAGGTGTAGATTATAATGTATTTTTCTCGCCTGTTCTCCAATGAGTACAAGTCAAGTGACTCCAAACGTCCTACTAACTGTACCTTGCACTATGTCTATCTTTTAGTAAAATCTTACAAATTTCCACTCACATTTAGCATACACTTGACTTTCCTGTCTGTTTCATAACAATTCTTATTCCTTTAATATTTTCTTTCCAAACTGAAAGGGTTGTTTTGCAGGCGGCGGTGACGATGGTTGCTCGTCATAAATACTCCCTGGACGATAATCTTTAAAAAACCTACAACAATGAAGGTATAATTATAATAATATGATTCGATGGCTTTATATACGAGGGAAATATATCCTGTATTGAGATATATTTCACTATGCAATATTATAAAAAATCTGTTAACAAATCTCTGTCTGTTTGTGTGTGTGTGTGTGTGTGTGTGTGTGTGTGTGTGTGTGTGTGTGTGTGTGTGTGTGTGTGTGTGTGTGTGTGTGTGTGTGTGTGTGTGTGTGTGTGTCATAGGTCAAGAAGGATAAAAAGGGAGCCGGGTAAGATGGATTAACGAAGGGGAGGCTGGAGGGAAGTGTGCAAAGAAAGAGGGAGGGAGGGACGGACGTTGAGGTGGAGTAGGGAGATGAAGAAAGGACAGCCTCACTACCCACCCCAGAAGGGTCCTCCTCCCCCAGGCAATTCAGGGGCACAGGAGATTTTAACGCTTGGGTAGGAAGTTATCCGGGCAGCTGCTGCCCCCCCCCATCTCCCACTTCTCTTCCTCCATCCCTCCTTCCCATCATTACTCCATCTCCCTACCCCTCCCTCACTAGCCTAGAGACCACCCTCATCAACCAACTACCCCTTACCTCCCAAACAACCACAACACCAGATATTTACAAGACTCCCCCACAGATACCTAAAGTCGGTGCCGGATCAGCCTGGCTGTGGCTCGTACGTTGGACTATGTGCGGCTAGCAGTAACAGCCTGGTTGGTCAGGCCCTGATCCACCGGGAGGCCTGGTCGTGGACCGGGCCGCGGGGGCGTTGATCCCCGGAATACCCTCCAGGTAGACTCCAGGTAGGCATAAACAACCACAACACCAGATATTTGCAAGATTCCATCCATAATTTACCGAGACCTATACGAATATCCTTAAGATCAGACAAAAAATCAGTGTTGTAACATGGCTGAAATGTTTTCAAATTGGAGGCACGGGTTTGAATCCCAGACTTTCCTTGAGAAATTGTTATCGAGGGATATGAAAAGGCAAAACAATTAGAAGACCAAGGCGGTTGTGTTTTGTTAGGTGGGGAGAGGGAGACGGGGAAGTGATGGGGGAGGTGGGACGAGAAGAGGTAGGGAGGTAGGAAGCGAAGAGGGGGGAGAGAGGTGTGACAAGGAGAGGCGTGGGACTATAGGAATAACGGTGCTATGAAAGGAATCCCCCTTCCCTTTTCCCAGCCCCCAGCAACCACGTGGTGACCCTACCAGCCTTTGCTAGGTTTCATACATTCCATTTCCTGTGTGTGGGATAGGTAATTCCCAAGTAATGGTAAACCCAACTCTACTGGAACGATATCTTTCAAGCTTCCGTAATTACTGGACAAGAGTGGAATGGCTGAAGAAATCCTCCTCGTCGTACTGTGATGAAATATGAAGGGACAACATAACTAGCTGCTGTTCCCACTACCAATATGCAACTATCACGCTCAGAAAAGCCTACGAACTCGTCGGTGAGCGAAAATTGCCTTTCTATACCAAAATGTTCCTCATTCTTTCAAGTCTCACATACATCACTCTGACTGGCGAGTTCGTCACTTTAACTCTGCCTTTTACCACTGTGAATAAAACAATATTTGACCATGCAGTCATGCCCAAAAAATGGTCTTTTGGCTCCCGGAAAAAAAAAAAACTCTCCACACCACCTTCAGGCTCATTAAATCTGATTTAAAATGAGACCAGTTTGATCAAGATTGTGTTGTTGTTACCGAGATATTGTTTCAAAGTTTCATTGGCGATTTTCTCAAGTGACATTTGACGAGTTTGTCTGTTTTCTTCTCAGCGCCTTAAGTTATAAGGTAAGGTCTAACTGGAGACTACCTCGAGGGTATTCCGGGGATCAGCGCCCCCGGGGCTCGGTCCACGACCAGGCCTCCCGGTGGATCAGGGCCTGATCAACCAGGCTGTTACTGCTGGCCGCACGCAGTCCAACATACGAACCACAGCCCGGCTGATCCGGCACTTACAGGAACCAGGAGAGGCAGGAGGAGCTTAAAGCTATTAGTGAAATTGAAAGAAATTCAAAATATTTCTTTTCATATGCCAAAAACAAGGCAAATACCACATCTAGTATCGGGCCCTTACTCAGACAGGATGGGACTTACACAGATGACAACAAGGAAATGAGTGAAATATTGAAATCCCAGTACGACTCTGTGTTTAGTGAACCACTAATCGGTCTGAGGATCGACGACCCAAATGATTTCTTCATGAATGAGCCTCAAAACTCCATAAATGTATGCCAGATTTCCGACATTACCCTAACTCCGATAGATTTCGAAAAAGCCATTGACAACATGCCTATGCACTCAGCCCCGGGCCCAGACTCGTGGAACTCTGTTTTCATTAAGAACTGCAAGAAACCCCTCTCGCGTGCCCTAAGTACACTATGGAGGAGGAGCTTGGACATGCGTGAAATTCCACAGTCACTTAAAACAACGAATATAGCCCCACTCCATAAAGGTGGCAGCAAAGCATTAGCTAAGAACTATAGACCAATAGCTCTGACGTCCCACATCATAAAAATCTTTGAAAGAGTGCTAAGAAGCAGGATTGCAAATCACCTGGATTCCCAAAATCTGCACAATCCAGGGCAACATGGGTTCAGGGCAGGTCGCTCCTGCCTCTCACAACTACTGGATCACTATGACATGGCCTTGGATGCACTGGAAGAAAATCAGAATGCAGATGTAATATACACAGACTTTGCAAAAGCATTTGACAAATGCGATCATGGCGTAATAGCCCATAAAATACGTTCTAAAGGAATAACTGGGAAAGTGGGGAGATGGATCTTCAACTTCCTAACAAACCAAACACAGAGTAGTGGTCAACAGAGTTAAATCGGAGGCTGCCATAGTGAAGAGCTCTGTTCCACAAGGCACAGTACTCGCCCCCATCTTATTCCTTATCCTCATATCAGACATAAACAGAGATGTACACCATAGCACCGTATCATCCTTTGCGGATGATACTAGGATCTGCATGAGGCTGTCATCTGCTGAGGACGCGGTTAACCTCCAAGAAGATATAAACAAAGTTTTCCAGTGGGCAACGGTAAACAATATGATGTTCAATGAGGACAAATTCCAACTACTCCGTTATGGAAAACTGGAGGAGATAATAACTAGAACAGAGTATACTACTGACTCCGGCCATACAATAGAGCGGAAAAATAATGTAAGGGACCTGGGAGTAGTAATGTCTGAGGATCTCACTTTCAAGGATCACAACAGTGCCACGATCGCACGTGCAAAGAAAATGATAGGATGGATAATGAGAACTTTCAGAACGAGAGATGCCAAGCCCATGATGATTTTTTTCAAATCACTTGTTCTCTCTAGGCTGGAATACTGCTGTACATTAACATCTCCATTCAAAGCAGGTGAAATCGCAGCTCTAGAGAGTGTACAGAGCTCCTTTACTGCACGTATAAGTTCTGTCAAGCACCTTAACTACTGGGAACGCTTGGAAGCACTTGGCTTGTACTCGTTGGAACGCAGGAGGGAGAGATATATCATAATCTACACTTGGAAAATCTTGGAAGGAATGGTCCCAAATCTGCACACAGAAATCACTCCCTACGAAAGTAAAAGACTGGGCAGGCGATGCAAAATGCCCCCAATAAAAAGTAGGGGCGCCATTGGTACACTAAGGGAAAACACCATAAGTGTCCGGGGCCCAAAACTGTTCAACAGCCTCCCATCAAGCATTAGGGGAATTGCCAATAAACCCCTGGCTGCCTTCAAGAGAGAGCTGGACAGATACCTAAAGTCAGTGCCGGATTAGCCGGGCTGTGGCTCGTACGTTGGACTGCGTGCGGCCAGCAGTAACAGCCTAGTTGATCAGGCCCTGATCCATCGGGAGGCCTGGTCGTGGACCGGGCCGCGGGGGCGTTGATCCCCGGAATAACCTCCAGGTAACCTCCAGGTAATATGCACACAGCAATCACTCCATAAGAAAGCAAAAGACTTGGCAGGTGATGCAACATACTCCCAGTGAAAAGTAGGGGCGTCACTGGTACACTAATAGAAAGCACAATAAGTGTCCGGGGCCCAAGACTGTTCAACTGCCCCCCACCAGTAATAAGGGGCATTACGGGAAGACCCCTGGTTGTCTTCAAGATGGACCTGGACAGATACTTAAAGACGGTGCCGGATCAGCCGGGCTGTGGTTCGTACGTTGGATTGCGTGCGGCCTGCAGTAACAGCCTCGTTGATCAGGCCCTGATCCACTGGGAGGTCTGGTCGTGGACTGGGCCTCGGGGGCGTTGATCCCCGGAATGCCCTCCAGGTAGACTCCAGGTAAACTCTAACAGCCCAACACATTTTGCTAAGAAGTTACGAAGGTGTATTCAACATACTCCACATTAGCAATAAACATACTAATTAGGAGCAAATTAACCACAACTGTATTGTAACAGCTGTATTGATGATTTACAAATCTAAACCAGTACTTGCAGGGGATGATGTTCGTGGTGCAATACTAGAAATACGTTCCTGGTTCACATCATTAAGGAAAAAAAAGATTGCACAGATTCAAAATAAAGCGACATTTCCTCTTCAGAAACAAATACCCCAAATTCTCTACTGCCAGATTTTTTCAAGAACGAAAACAAGCATGGGTCAGAGAAATATAAAATTATAAACTAAAACTGACTGCGTCAAAGTACACAAGTGAGCAAAATGTTGATATAATAAACGTAGATTTTACTAAGTGTATTCTGAATGTAAATATTGTAAATGTTTGCAAAATTTTCCTGCCATCTTACAACTTCATGAGACAAAGAGAAGAGCAGCAATCCTGCCAGAGTGCAAAATGTTTAACCGGCTGGTAATACATCGTGTGTAAGTTGCTCTCAACCTACCTCATTCTACACCCACATTACATTTCTAGCTTAACAAAAATAACTTGTTAACAATAAATTTGTCAACAATAAATTTAAATCAGGTGAACAATTGTCGTTACCTAGAGACTGGTTCCCAACTTAACTGTAATGCAGAGGACAATATCCACATGAAGACAAGAACATAAGTATTATAACATCGTTTAAACCATGCCACATATAAACTAAATAATGCAAATCTTATTATTAATGACTGGGAAAAGGATTTGGGAGTTCTGGTTAACAGTAATGTAAAACCAAGACAATAGTGCATAAGTGTTCGCAATAAAGCGAATAGAATCCTTGGCTTCACATCAAGAAGCATATAGCAAGGATAGAACAGGCTGCTATGTCACATAAATTAGAGCAAAACTTAGGACAGGCTGCTATGTCAGTTTTGAAAATGGGGAATACCTTCCATTCCTTGGGAAGGAAGGAATGGAAAGCAAGTAAATCTCCAGGTGATCCTCTGTAATTATCCATTATTTTGGCTGCCTAAGAATCAAGGAACCTTTTATTTAGATAAAATAAGATTTTGTTCAGATTTTTAACCCCGGAGGGTTAGCCACCCAGGATAACCCAAGAAAGGCCGTGCGTCATCAAGGACTGTCCGTCTTATTGTCACTGGGGCCCTTCAGTCTTGTCCCCAGGGTGTGACCCACACCAGTCGACTAACACCCAGGTACCTACTTGCTTGCTAGGTTAACGGGGACAGCAGATGTAAGAAAACACGTCCAATATTTCAACCCTTTCCGGGGATCGAACCACGGACTGTGTGTGAAGCGAGAGCGTTGCCTACCAGGTCACGGGCCTCAATAACTGCAAGATTTGTTTTGTTGTGACAGCCAAGCTGCCTATGATGGAACCAACTGTAAATATGATTTGTAGAATGCAAGTAATGGGACTGCTTTGACTATTAATATTTGAATTACAGATAACTAAATTAGTCACGGCAATAAGTTAATACCGAGTGTAACAAATTGTTAAAATAGGTGCAAAATGATGGCAAAATATAAATACAATGCCGTGAGCATCTTGAAAACAAAGAAGACTTTCGGATTATTAGTCCCAAAAGGATATTAACTCTGGATAACTCAAGAAATTTACGCATTGGCTTATTTCTGTTGGGTCCTTCAGGCTTCTTGCCTCGGATGTCCCTCTAATACAAACACCTATTTACTAAAAAGCAAACATGACCGGTAAATAAACTAGGCCAGAAATCTCTGCTCACAGAGGGATCGAATCCCGGTCCTTTCAGTTGTGAGCCGAATGGTGAATAACAAACGGTTCTGGTCCGCTTTAAATTACGTAAATCAAACATTTTCTTAATCGGTTGGATGACCTTTAAAAAAATTATGACAAACTGTGGGGAGGGAGAGGTTAGCAGGATATAACCAGGTCAACGAGTCTAGCTCCTGCTGTCTGAGTCATGCCTACCTACCTCCATTACCACCCCCATGCCCCCACTCCTCTTTCTCTCACTTTCTTTCCCTTCCACATTTTCTCTTCATTTCTCCTTTCCTCTCATCTCTCCTCCCCTTTCATCTCTCTCATGCATATTCCTTACGTCACACCATTGTGTTGGTATCTTGCTGATAGGTAAATAATCGTCGCCATTGCATCAGACTTACTGGCAAGTGTGTGCTCATTCACTCATGTGTACACTTCTTGACATAACATAAATAAGAACAGAGGAGCACTGTATTTCATTTACTGGTCCACGATAGGCACGTCCTTTTCAAACCCAACATATCTAAACATCCTATTTTCAAGCTACCCAGCATGATAGTATCAATGACTGAAAGATTTTTCCATGTGGAAGTGGGTGTGTGTGTGTGTGCGTGTGTTCAGTACATTAATTTTTAATGTCTTAATACACAGCACGCACAGCACGCACGCGTGCCTGCCGTACTGCACTGTAAACAACAACAATTGCATTAACATTTGGGTCATGGGAACAGCTGTCCCTGGCTACCTTTCTCCATCAACACCAATTCGTCTCACGTTTACAATATTTAAAGCGTATTGATGACTTGTAAGTTGGGTTATTGGCCTAATTAAGCCGGTAGGTGACTTGGACCTGTCTCGCATGGGCCAGTAGCCCTGCTGCAGTGTTCCTTCTTATTTTCTTGTGTTAAAATGGGTAATGGGAGCAATCATTACACCGAACATATCGCCAGATGTACAAATCACTGACAGCGCATGAGATAAGCCAGTTTTACAACTGCCTCCAACCACATCAATAAATAATCCTTGACGACACTACATGTTGTATATCTGATTTATTTTAGAATATGCATTTTCAGCATGGAGTTCATACCTGAGAAAACACGTTCAGAAGCTGGAGAAGGTCGAGAGGTTTGCGACTAGACTGGTTCCGGAACAGTGTGTGTGTACTCACCTAATTGTGGTTGCAGGGGTCGAGACTCTGTGTGTGTGTGTGTGTGTGTGTGTGTGTGTGTGTGTGTGTGTGTGTGTGTGTGTGTGTGTGTGTGTGTGTGTGTGTGTGTGTACTCACCTCACCTAGTTGTACTCACCTAGTTGAGGTTGCGGGGGTCGAGTCCGAGCTCCTGGCCCCGCCTCTTCACTGATCGCTACTAGGTCACTCTCCCTGAGCCGTGAGCTTTATCGTACCTCTGCTTAAAGCTATGTATGGATCCTGCCTCCACTACATCGCTTCCCAAACTATTCCACTTACTGACTACTCTGTGGCTGAAGAAATACTTCCTAACATCCCTGTGATTCATCTGTGTCTTTAGCTTCCAACTGTGTCCCCTTGTTACTGTGTCCAATCTCTGGAACATCCTGTTTTTGTCCACCTTGTCAATTCCTCTCAGTATTTTGTATGTCGTTATCATGTCCCCCCTATCTCTCCTGTCCTCCAGTGTCGTCAGGTTGATTTCCCTTAACCTCTCCTCGTAGGACATACCTCTTAGCTCTGGGACTAGTCTTGTTGCAAACCTTTGCACTTTCTCTAGTTTCTTTACGTGCTTGGCTAGGTGTGGGTTCCAAACTGGTGCCGCATACTCCAATATGGGCCTAACGTATACGGTGTACAGGGTCCTGAACGATTCCTTATTAAGATGTCGGAATGCTGTTCTGAGGTTTGCTAGGCGCCCATATGCTGCAGCAGTTATTTGGTTGATGTGCGCTTCAGGAGATGTGCCTGGTGTTATACTCACCCCAAGATCTTTTTCCTTGAGTGATGTTTGTAGTCTCTGACCCCCTAGACTGTACTCCGTCTGCGGCCTTCTTTGCCCTTCCCCAATCTTCATGACTTTGCACTTGGTGGGATTGAACTCCAGGAGCCAATTGCTGGACCAGTTCTGCAGCCTGTCCAGATCCCTTTGTAGTTCTGCCTGGTCTTCGATCGAGTGTATTCTTCTCATCAACTTCACGTCATCTGCAAACAGGGACACCTCAGAGTCTATTCCTTCCGTCATGTCGTTCACAAATACCAGAAACAGCACTGGTCCTAGGACTGACCCCTGCGGGACCCCGCTGGTCACAGGTGCCCACTCTGACACCTCGCCACGTACCATGACTCGCTGCTGTCTTCCTGACAAGTATTCCCTGATCCATTGTAGTGCCTTCCCTGTTATCCCTGCTTGGTCCTCCAGTTTTTGCACCAATCTCTTGTGTGGAACTGTGTCAAACGCCTTCTTGCAGTCCAAGAAAATGCAATCCACCCACCCCTCTCTCTCTTGTCTTACTGCTGTCACCATGTCATAGAACTCCAGTAGGTTTGTGACACAGGATTTCCCGTCCCTGAAACCATGCTGGCTGCTGTGTGTGTGTGTGTGTGTGTGTGTGTGTGTGTGTGTGTGTGTGTGTGTATGTGTGTGTGTGTGTGTACTTACCTAATTGTACTCACCTAATTGTGGTTGCAGGGGTCGAGACTCAGCTCCTGGCCCTGCCTCTTCACTGATCGCTACTAGGTCCTCTCTCTGCCTCCTGAGCTTTGTCATACCTCCTCTTAAAGCTATGTATGGTTCATGCCTCCACGACATCGCTTGCTAGGCTGTTCCACTTCCTGACGACTCTGTGACTGAAGAAGTACTTTCTAACATCCCTGTGAATCGTCTGAGTCTTCAGCTTCCAATTGTGACCCCTTGTTTCTGTGTCCCATCTCTGGAACATCCTGTCTCTGTCCACCTTGTCGATTCCACGCAGTATTTTGTATGTTGTTATCATGTCTCCCCTGACCCCTGTGTATGTGTGTGTGTGTGTGTGTGTGTGTGTGTGTGTGTGTGTGTGTGTGTGTGTGTGTGTGTGTGTGTGTGTGTGTGTGTGTGTGTGTGTGTGTGTCAGTGTTAGTGTGTCTGTGTCAGTGTTAGTGTGGCAGTGCTAGTGTGTCAGTGTTAGTGTGTGTGTTAGTGTGTGTGTATGTGTGTCAGTGTGTCAGTGTTAGTGTGTCAGTGTTAGTGTGTTAGTGTTAGTGTGTTAGTGTTAGTGTGTCAGTGTTAGTGTGTCAGTGTTAGTGTGTCAGTGTTAGTGTGTCAGTGTTAGTGTGTTAGTGTGTGTGTGTGTGTGTGTGTGTGTGTGCGTGCGTGCGTGCGTGCGTGCGTGCGTGCGTGCGTGCGTGTACTCACCTATTTGTGGTTGCAGGGGTCGAGTCCTAGCGTGTGTGTGTGTGTGTGTGTGTGTGTGTGTGTGTGTGTGTGTGTGTGTGTGTGTGTGTGTGTGTGTGTGTGTGTGTGCGTGCGTGCGTGCGTGTGTGTGTGTGTGTGTGTGTGTGTGTGTGTGTGTGTGTGTGTGTGTGCGTGCGTGCGTGCGTGCGTGCGTGCGTGCGTGCGTGCGTGCGTGTACTCACCTATTTGTGGTTGCAGGGGTCGAGTCCTAGCGTGTGTGTGTGTGTGTGTGTGTGTGTGTGTGTGTGTGTGTGTGTGTGTGTGTGTGTGTGTGCGTGCGTGCGTGCGTGCGTGCGTGCGTGCGTGCGTGCGTGCGTGCGTGCGTGCGTGCGTGCGTGCGTGCGTGCGTGCGTGCGTGCGTGCGGAGAGGCTCAAGGAATTTAACCTAACAATTTTGTAAGGGACAGAGATGGTAGCCATGCAAAAACATATCCGTAGAATAAGACGGGAGCAGACAGGGACAAATTGCTTATAATAACAGGCACAAGGGCGAAAGGGCACAGGTGGCAGCTAAAAACGTGGATGACTGAGATGAATGTTAGGTAATATCTTACAATGGTAAACAAACGGAGGGAGCTGGATAAGGTAGGGGGTAGAGACCAGCTTCATACACAGTTTCCAGAATAGGTATGTTAAGAGACTACCTGGAGGTTATTCCGGGGATCAACGCCCCTGCGGCCCGGTCCACGACC
The DNA here is from genome assembly GCF_038502225.1 of Cherax quadricarinatus. NCBI lineage: Eukaryota > Metazoa > Arthropoda > Malacostraca > Decapoda > Parastacidae > Cherax > Cherax quadricarinatus. The sequence goes on from NC_091313.1 coordinate 20,492,081, forward strand.
AGGCCTCCCGATGGATCAGGGCCTGATCAACTAGGCTGTTACTGCTGGCCGCACGCAGTCCAACATACGAACCACAGCCCGGCTGATCCGGCACTGACTTTAGGTATCTGTCAAGCTTTCTCTTGAAGGCAGCCAGGGGTTTATTGGTAATTCCCCTTATGCATGGTGGGCTGTTGAACAGTCTTGGGCCCCGGACACTTATGGTGTTTTCTCTTAGTGTACCAATGGAGCCCCTACTTTTAATTGGGGCTACTGATAGGATGGGTAATGAGAACATGAGATGCTAAGCCAGTGATGATCCTTTTTAAATCATTTATTTTCTCTAGGCTGGAATACTGCTGTACATTAACATCCCCATTCAAGGCAGGTGAAATTGCAGAGCTAGAGAATATACAGAGATCCTCTACTGCACGTATAAGTTCCATCAAACACCTTAACTACTGGGAGCGCCTGGAAGCACTTGACTTTTACTCACTAGAGCGCAGGCGAGAGAGATATATCATAATCTACACCTGGAAGATTCTGGAGGGACTGGTTCCTAATATGCACACAGCAATCACTCCATACGAAAGCAAAAGACTGGGCAGGCGATGCAACATATCCCCGGTGAAAAGTAGAGGCGTCACTGGTACACTAAGAGAAAACACCATAAGTGTCCGGGGCCCAAGACTGTTCAGCAGCCTCCCACCAAGCATAAGGGGAATTACCAATAAACCCCTGGCTGCCTTCAAAAGAGAGCTGGACAGATACTTAAAGTCAGTGCCGGATCAACCGGGCTGTGGTTCGTACGTTGGATTGCGTACGACCAGCAGTAACAGTCTCGTTAATCAGGCCCTGATCCACCGGGAGGCCTGGTCGTGGACCGGGCCGCGGGGGTGTTGATCCCCGGAATGCCCTCCAGGTAGACTCCAGGTAGGCTAGGAACTAGTAAGTTAAGAGTCGGGTCCAGGAGCAGTCTCGACCGCTGTAAACACAACTTGGTGAGTTTTGTACATACCTTGGATATTGAGGACACTGCCAGCACTGAGTGAACCTTGTAGCCTCACCTCTCATGCCACACTCACCTGCCATGTTACAGCATTACCATTCATATCACACCCTCACCCTTCATGTCAAACTCATCTGACATGTCAAAATCGCCTGCAATGTCATCTTCACATGTCATGTCAAACTCACCTGTCATGTCAACCTCACCTGTCATATCAGCCTCACCAGTCATGTCACAGCCTCACCGAGCATGTCATAGCCTCACTAGTCATGTCACAGCCTCATTAGTCATGCCATAGCCTCATCTGTCGTCACAGCTTCACTTTTCATCTTCCGGTATCACTTGTCACGTCCTACCTGGAGGGTATTCCGGGGATCAACGCCCCCGCGGCCCGGTCCACGACCAGGCCTCCCGGTGGATCAGGGCCTGATCAACCAGGCTGTTACTGCTGGCCGCACGTGGTCCAACGTACGAACCACAGCCCGGCTGATCCGGCACCAACTTTAGGTATATGTCCAGCTCCCTCTTGAAGGCAGCCAGGGGCCTATTGGTAATTTCCCTTATGCCTGGTGAGAGGCTTTTGAACAGTCTTGGGCCCCGGACACTTATGGTGTTTTCTCTTAGTGTACCATGGCGCCCCTACTTTTCACTGGGGGTATTTTACAGCGCCTACCCAGTCTTTTACTTTCGTAGGGAGTGATTTCTGTGTGCAGATTCGGGACCATTCTTTCTAGGATTTTCTAAGTGTAGATTAGCGAGTACAAGTCAAGTGCTTCCAAGCGTTCCCAGTAGTTGAGGTGTTTGAGAGAACTTATATGATCAGTAAAGGTTCTCTGTACACTCTCTAGACGTGCAATAACTGCTCTAAACGGACATGTTACTGTTCAGCAATATTCCAGCCTAGAGAGAACAAGTGATTTGAAAAGGATCATCATTGGCTTGGCATCTCTTGTGTTGAACGTTCTCATTATCCATCCTATCATTTTCTTTGCAGTTATGATCGTTACACTATTGTGATCCTTGAAAGTATGATCCTCAGACATTACCACTCCCAGGTCCTTCACATTATTTTTCCGCTCTATTGTATGACCAGAGTTTGTAGAATACTCATTTCGTTATTACCTCCAGTTTTCCAAAACGGAGTAGTTGGAATTTGTCTTCATTGAGCATCATATTGTTTTCCGTTGCCCACTGGAAAATTTGGTTTATATCTTCTTGGAGGTTAACCTCGTCGTCAATAGATGACAGTCTCATGCAGATCCTAGTATCGTCTGCAAAGGATGACACAGTGCTCTGGATGACATCTGTCTATGTCTTGTTATGTCACATCTTCACCTGTTATGCCCCAGTTTCATGTCACGTCACAGTTTCACATGTCCTACCATCACTTGTCATGTCACAGTATCTCCCTTCCAAGCACAACCTGACATGTCTAGTCATATCACAGCATCTCTCTCGTCATATCTCGCCTGTCAACACTTAATTCCAGCAGTATCTGAAGTCTGGCTGAGTTAATATAAACTTCAGCCAGCTTCATCATACTTGCGAGATCATTATGACACGAGTGTAAACTTGATAAATGGTCGAATTACTAATTTCTAAAGTGAATGGACCAGCAAGCCAGTGGAAGGCCTGTCAGATGCCCAAAAGCTCTAGTGTCGTGTCATGCCCAAGACCAGCGTCGGGAAACCCTGCCCTGTTTCCTGACGAATCTGACCTAACCTAACCTAGAACGGACAGGACTCGAACCCATGACAAGCCAGTTGTAAAACTAGCAGACTAGTGTTCTTATCCCTGTCATGCAAGTCAGCATGGTACAATGGTAAGAACACTGGCATGCTAGTTATAGGACTGTCTTGGTATCGCTTCGAATCCTGCCTTTTTTCGTGAATAGTTCCTTCATACCTTTAAAGAGTTTCGAGAGTTTCTCTACTCTAATTTTAATCTAAATTTCTACAAAAAAAAAATCGATAGTTTACACCCACTCGTGCCACCGCTGACAGGGCAGATCCCTCCTCAAGATTATCCATATATGAAATGAAAAACATAGAATACTTACGTTTTCAATGTATTTCCTGGTTGTTATAGGAGGTACGACGCTTCTTAAGAGACTTGCGTAGAGAGAGTTGTTGCAGAATGAGGGAGTGTCGACCGTGTCCTAACATCGCCTCACTCACGCACTTATCGAATTGTCAAACCTATGATATTTAATGTGGTGGGGGCCTTGGTGGCCACACTCCTACCACCGCCACTAGCACAGTATCACCTGGCGGTGCCCGGGGCACGAAGTTAACACTAGCAGTTCCTGGTGTGTGTGGGCAGGAGTCCCGCAGGGGATGTGTTGCATGGGGTGTGCCAGAGAGATACTGAGCATGATGCAACACCTCCACTCTCCACCAAGCTGCCGACCATACTGCCCTCAACACCGCTCGCCACCCGCAAAATGGCGAGCCTTCCGCCACACCTCCCACCTCTCCCGCCCCTCCAATATCTCCCTATCATCCCTCCCTTCTTCCCACCGCTCCTTCTAATCCCTCCCTCCCTCCAGTTCCTCCCAAACAATCCCTTCTCCCCATGAGGAACACCCGCCCTGATCAATCCCCTCCTGTCTCTCCCTCCTCATCCCCTCCCTATGAGATCCCTGTAACAGCCTCCTCTCTCTCTCTCTCTCTCTCTCTCTCTCTCTCTCTCTCTCTCTCTCTAAAATTTTTATTTATGCCTCATACATAAATTAAAGTTATACAATAGTTTTATGCAGAAAATTTAACCCAGGATAACCTAATAAATCAATATAAGTTACTTCTGTTAGGATCCTTGTATTATAAAGTGACATGCTCTTATTATTATTATATCGACATCAATTTATTATTATATTGACATCAATCGGCCCCTTTCAAGGCAGGCGAAATTACAGACCCAGAGAATATACAAAGAACCTTCACTGCACATATAAGTACAATAAAGCACCTAAATTACTCGGAACAGTTGAAGTCCTTTGACATGTACGCCTTGGAACGCAGGCGAGAAAGATACCTGATAATATACACTTTGAAAATCTTAGAGGGGTTGGTTCCAAATCTACACACGGAAATCGCTCCCTATGAAAGCAAAAGTCTCGGTAGCTGATGCAACATTCCACCAATGAAAAGCAGGGGTGCCATGAGTACGCTAAGAGACAACACAATAAGTGCCAGGGGCCCAAGACTGTTCAACTGCCTCCCAGCATACACAAGAGGGATTATCAATAAACCTCTGGCTGTCTTCAAGAGGGAGCTGGACAGGCACCTAAAGTCAGTACCTGACCAGCCAGGCTGTGGTTCATAAGTCAGTTTATGTGTGACCAGCAGTAACATCCTGGTTGATCAGGCCCTGATCCACGACGAGGTATGGTCATGGACCGGGCCGCGGGAGCGTTGACCCCAGGAACACCCTCCAGGTATACCATCAACAATATTAATAAATTCAGTCGAAACAAAAAAATGAACACACAAAATCGAAAAATTAATATACACTCATTATCCTCTCTTACTGAAGTTTCATTCATCAGATATTCTTTGGCTCCTTTCTTAAAAAAAATGTCGTGCTCTAAGACTCACTGTAGTACTGATGACGTATTCCTTTCCGTTCCTTGTATAACACAAGGTGTAAAGTAAAAGGACACAAGTGCAACTAATGTGACATTTATTGTGGCAACGTTTCGCTCTCCAGGAGCTTTATCAAGCCATTACGGTAATGGCTTGATAAAGCTCCTGGAGAGCGAAACGTTGCCACAATAAATGTCACATTAGTTGCACTTGTGTCCTTTTACTTTACATATTGTCGGTAATTCTACCAACTTTATAACACAAGGTACTCGAGGACTGGCCGCCTGCTGTGCTTGCTGAAAAATTGTTTTACCTCTATTTTCGTACTGGCTTTGATTCCTTAACTTTCAAAAATAAATATATGCAAGATATTAAGATATTTTGAACACTTGTTGTTAACAACTGTGTAATATGGTTGAGTGTCAGCTGCTTTACTCTGCCACTTTAACCAAACTCAACCACCCAAAATAAAAAAGGTCAGTGTGGTTTAAATTCATTGGGCTTCACGTTTCACCATGACTTTGATAATAAACATTTCGTTAAATCCTTTTAACATGAGAGATGTGTAAACCTGCCTGAAAGGGTTACTTGGAGGGGGATACGGGGGTCAACGCCCCCGCGGCACTGTCCGTGACCAGACCCACTGTAGAGTTTGTACCTCAGATATTACAGAGTACGTCTGGAGCATATAATATCCTGATACCTTATTTTCAGGCCTCCAGGCAGAGGCAGTGACCCCCTAAAATATCCTTCAGGTAGCGACCAGGAGGCCTGGTCTGAGACCGCGGGGACAGTGACCCCTAGAATATCCTTCAGGTAGCGACCAGGAGGCCTGGTCTGAGACCGCGGGGGCAGTGACCCCCTAGAATATCCTTCAGGTAGCGACCAGGAGGCCTGGTCTGAGACCGCGGGGGCAGTGACCCCCTAGATATCCTTCAGGTAGCGACCAGGAGGCCTGGTCTGAGACCGCGGGGGCAGTGACCACCTAGAATATCCTTCAGGTAGCGACCAGGAGGCCTGGTCTGAGACCGCGGAGGCAGTGACCACCTAGAATATCCTTCATTGCAAAATATCGCCAATGAGAAGTAGAGGCGCCATTGGTGCACTAAGAGAAAACACAATAAGTGTCCGGGGCCCAAGACTGTTCAACAGCCTCCCACCAACCATAAAGGGAATTACCAATAGACCCCTGGCTGCCTTTAAGAGGGAGCTGGACAGATACTTACAGTCGGTGCCGGAGCAGCCGAGCTGATCAGGCAGAGTTCCAGAGGCTGCCCTCAAGAGTTTGTAGTATACTCTGTTCTAGTTATTATCTCCTCCAGTTTTCCATGACGGAGTAGTTGTAATTTGTCTTCATTGAACATCATATTGTTTTCCGTTGCCCACTGGAAAACTTGGTTTATATCTTCTTGGAGGTTAACCCTGTCCTCAATAGATGACAGTCTCATGCAGATCCTAGTATCGTCTGCAAGGGATGACCCGGTGCTGTGGGTTACATCTCTGTCTATATCTGATATGAGGATGAGGAACAGGATGGGGGAGAGTACTGTGCCTTGTGGAACAAAGTTTTTCACAATGGCAGCTTCTGATTTAAATCTGTTGACCACTACTCTTTGTGTTCGATTGGTTAGGAAGTTGAAGATCCATCTCCCCACTTTGCCAGTTATTCCTTTAGCACGTATTTTCTGTGCTATTACACCATGATCGCACTTGTCAAAGGCTTTTGCAAAGTCTGTGCATATTACATCTACATTCTATTTTCCTTCCAATGCATCCAAGACCATATCATAGTGATACAGTAGCTGCGAGAGGCAGGAGTGACCTGCCTCTAGCAGGAGCGACCTGCCTCTTGCAGGAGTGACCTGCCTCCCACAGGAGTGACCTGCCTCTCGGAGGAGTGATCTGCCTCTCGCAGGAGTAATCTGCCTCTCGCAGGAGTGATCTGCCTCTCGGAGGAGTGACCTGCCTCTCGGAGGAGTGACCAGCCTCTCGCAGGAGTGACCTGCCTCTCGGAGGAGTGACCAGCCTCTCGCAGGAGTGACCTGCCTCTCGCAGGAGTGACCTGCCTCTCGCAGGAGTGACCTGCCTCTAGAAGGAGTGATCTGCCTCTAGCAGGAGTGACCTGCCTCTAGCAGGAGTGACCTGCCTCTCGCAGGAGTGACCTGCCTCTAGCAGGAGTGACCTGCCTCTCACAGGAGCGACGTGCCTCTCGCAGGAGTGACCTGTCTCCTGCAGAAGTGACCTGCCTCTCGCAGGAGTGACCTGCCTCCTGCAGGAGTAACCTGCCCCTAGCAAGAGTAACCTGCCCCTAGCAGGAGTGACCTGCCTCCTGCAGGAGTGACCTGCCTCCTGCAGGAGCGACCCGCCTCTCGCAGGAGTGACCTGCCTCTCGCAGGAGTGACCTGCCTCTAGCAGGAGCGACCTGCCTCTTGCAGGAGTGACCTGCCTCCCACAGGAGTGACCTGCCTCTCGGAGGAGTGATCTGCCTCTCGCAGGAGTAATCTGCCTTTCGCAGGAGTGATCTGCCTCTCGCAGGAGTGACCTGCCTCCTGCAGGAGTGACCTGCCTCTCGGAGGAGTGATCTGCCTCTCGCAGGAGTGATCTGCCTCTCGCAGGAGTGACCTGCCTCCTGCAGGAGTGACCTGCCTCTCGGAGGAGTGATCTGCCTCTCGCAGGAGTGATCTGCCTCTCGCAGGAGTGACCTGCCTCCTGCAGGAGTGACCTGCCTCTCGGAGGAGTGATCTTCCTCTCGGAGGAGTGACCTGCCTCTCGCAGGAGTGATCTGCCTCTCGCAGGAGTGACCTGCCTCCTGCAGGAGTGACCTGCCTCTCGGAGGAGTGACCTGCCTCTCGGAGGAGTGACCAGCCTCTCGCAGGAGTGACCTGCCTCTCGGAGGAGTGACCAGCCTCTCGCAGGAGTGACCTGCCTCTCGCAGGAGTGACCTGCCTCTTGCAGGAGTGACCTGCCTCTAGCAGGAGTGACCTGCCTTCTGCAGGAGTGATCTGCCTCTCGCAGGAGTGACCTGCCTCTCGCAGGAGTGACCTGCCTCTCTCAGGAGTGACCTGCCTCATGCAGGAGTGACCTGATTCTCGCAGGAGTGACCTGCCTCTCGCAGGAGTGACCTGCCTCTCTCAGTAGTGACCTGCCTCCTGCAGGAGTGACCTGCCTCGCAGGAGTGACCTGCCTCTCGCAGGAGTGACCTGCCTCTCGCAGGAGTGACCTGCCTCTAGCAGGAGTGACCTGCCTCTCGCAGGAGTGACCTGCCTCTAGCAGGAGTGACCTGCCTCTCGCAGGAGCGACCTGCCTCTCGCAGGATTGACCTGTCTCCTGCAGAAGTGACCTGCCTCTCGCAGGAGTGACCTGCCTCCTGCAGGAGTGACCTGCCTCCTGCAGGAGTGACCTGCCTCTAGCAGGAGTGACCTGCCTCTCGCAGGAGTGACCTGCCTCTAGCAGGAGTGACCTGCCTCTCGCAGGAGCGACCTGCCTCTCGCAGGATTGACCTGTCTCCTGCAGAAGTGACCTGCCTCTCGCAGGAGTGACCTGCCTCCTGCAGGAGTGACCTGCCTCTAGCAGGAGTGACCTGCCTCCTGCAGGAGTGACCTGCCTCCTGCAGGAGCGACCTGCCTCTCGCAGGAGTGACCTGCCTTTCGCAGGAGTGACCTGCCTCTAGCAGGAGTGACCTGCCTTCTGCAGGAGTGATCTGCCTCTCGCAGGAGTGACCTGCCTCTCGCAGGAGTGACCTGCCTCTCTCAGGAGTGACCTGCCTCATGCAGGAGTGACCTGATTCTCGCAGGAGTGACCTGCCTCTCGCAGGAGTGACCTGCCTCTCTCAGGAGTGACCTGCCTCCTGCAGGAGTGACCTGCCTCGCAGGAGTGACCTGCCTCTCGCAGGAGTGACCTGCCTCTCGCAGGAGTGACCTGCCTCTAGCAGGAGTGACCTGCCTCTAGCAGGAGTGACCTGCCTCTAGCAGGAGTGACCTGCCTCTCGCAGGAGTGACCAGTCTCTCGCAGGAGTGACCTGCCTCTCTCAGGAGTGACCTGCCTCTCGCAGGAGTGACCTGCCTCTCGCAGGAATGACCTGCCTCTCGCAGGAGTGACCTGCCTCTAGCAGGAGTGACCTGCCTCTAGCAGGAGTGACCTGCCTCTAGCAGGAGTGACCTGCCTCTTGCAGGAGTGACCTGCCTCTAGCAGGAGTGACCTGCCTCTCGCAGGAGCGACCTGCCTCTCGCAGGATTGACCTGTCTCCTGCAGAAGTGACCTGCCTCTCGCAGGAGTTACCTGCCTCCTGCAGGAGTGACCTGCCTCTAGCAGGAGTGACCTGCCTCCTGCAGGAGTGACCTGCCTCCTGCAGGAGCGACCTGCCTCTCGCAGGAGTGACCTGCCTTTCGCAGGAGTGACCTGCCTCTAGCAGGAGTGACCTGCCTTCTGCAGGAGTGATCTGCCTCTCGCAGGAGTGACCTGCCTCTCGCAGGAGTGACCTGCCTCTCGGAGGAGTGACCTGCCTCTCGCAGGAGTGACCTGCCTCTAGCAGGAGTGACCTGCCTCTAGCAGGAGTGACCTGCCTCTCGGAGGAGTGACCTGCCTCTAGCAGGAGTGACCTGCCTCTCGCAGGAGTGACCTGCCTCTAGCAGGAGTGACCTGCCTCTAGCAGGAGTGACCTGCCTCTCGCAGGAGTGACCTGCCTCTAGCAGGAGTGACCTGCCTCTCGCACGAGCGACCTGCCTCTCGCAGGAGCGTCCTGCCTCTCGCAGGAGTGACCTGCCTCTCGCAGGAGTGACCTGCCTCTAGCAGGAGTGACCTGCCTCTCGCAGGAGCGACCTGCCTCTCGCAGGAGTGACCTGCCTCTCGCAGGAGTAACCTGCCTCCTGCAGAAGTGACCTGCCTCTCGCAGGAGTGACCTGCCTCCTGCAGGAGTGACCTGCCTCTAGCAGGAGTGACCTGCCTCCTGCAGGAGTGACCTGCCTCCTGCAGGAGCGACCCGCCTCTCGCAGGAGTGACCTGCCTCTCGTAGGAGTGACCTGCCTCTCGTAGGAGTGACCTGCCTCTAGCAGGAGTGACCTGCCTCTCGCAGGAGTGACCTGCCTCTAGCAGGAGTGACCTGCCTCTCGCAGGAGTGACCTGCCTCTAGCAGGAGTGACCTGCCTTCTGCAGGAGTGATCTGCCTCTCGCAGGAGTGACCTGCCTCTCGCAGGATTGACCTGCCTCGGAGGAGTGACCTGCCTCTCGCAGGAGTGACCTGCCTCTCGCAGGAGTGACCTGCCTCTCTCAGGAGTGACCTGCCTCATGCAGGAGTGACCTGATTCTCGCAGGAGTGACCTGCCTCTCGCAGGAGTGACCTGCCTCTCGCAGGAGTGACCTGCCTCTCGCAGGAGTGACTAGCTGCCTCTCTAGCAGGAGTGACCTGCCTCTAGCAGGAGTGACCTGCCTCTCGCAGGAGTGACTCTGACCTCTCCTGCAGGAGTGACCTGCCTCGCAGGAGTGACCTGCCTCTCGCAGGAGTGACCGGCCTCTAGCAGGAGTGACCTGCCTCTAGCAGGAGTGACCTGCCTCTAGCAGGAGTGACCTGCCTCTCGCAGGAGTGACCAGCTCTCAGGAGTGACCTGCCTCTCTCAGGAGTGACCTGCCTCTCGCAGGAGTGACCTGCCTCTCGCAGGAATGACCTGCCTATCGCAGGAGTGACCTGCCTCTAGCAGGAGTGACCTGCCTCTAGCAGGAGTGACCTGCCTCTAGCAGGAGTGACCTGCCTCTCGCAGGAGTGACCTGCCTCTAGCAGGAGTGACCTGCCTCTCGCAGGAGCGACCTGCCTCTCGCAGGATTGACCTGTCTCCTGCAGAAGTGACCTGCGTCTCGCAGGAGTGACCTGCCTCCTGCAGGAGTGACCTGCCTCTAGCAGGAGTGACCTGCCTCCTGCAGGAGTGACCTGCCTCCTGCAGGAGCGACCTGCCTCTCGCAGGAGTGACCTGCCTTTCGCAGGAGTGACCTGCCTCTAGCAGGAGTGACCTGCCTTCTGCAGGAGTGATCTGCCTCTCGCAGGAGTGACCTGCCTCTCGCAGGAGTGACCTGCCTCTCTCAGGAGTGACCTGCCTCATGCAGGAGTGACCTGATTCTCTCAGGAGTGACCTGCCTCTCGCAGGAGTGACCTGCCTCTCTCAGGAGTGACCTGCCTCCTGCAGGAGTGACCTGCCTCGCAGGAGTGACCTGCCTCTCGCAGGAGTGACCTGCCTCTCGCAGGAGTGACCTGCCTCTAGCAGGAGTGACCTGCCTCTAGCAGAAGTGACCTGCCTCTAGCAGGAGTGACCTGCCTCTCGCAGGAGTGACCAGTCTCTCGCAGGAGTGACCTGCCTCTCTCAGGAGTGACCTGCCTCTCGCAGGAGTGACCTGCCTCTCGCAGGAATGACCTGCCTCTCGCAGGAGTGACCTGCCTCTAGCAGGAGTGACCTGCCTCTAGCAGGAGTGACCTGCCTCTAGCAGGAGTGACCTGCCTCTTGCAGGAGTGACCTGCCTCTAGCAGGAGTGACCTGCCTCTCGCAGGAGCGACCTGCCTCTCGCAGGATTGACCTGTCTCCTGCAGAAGTGACCTGCCTCTCGCAGGAGTTACCTGCCTCCTGCAGGAGTGACCTGCCTCTAGCAGGAGTGACCTGCCTCCTGCAGGAGTGACCTGCCTCCTGCAGGAGCGACCTGCCTCTCGCAGGAGTGACCTGCCTTTCGCAGGAGTGACCTGCCTCTAGCAGGAGTGACCTGCCTTCTGCAGGAGTGATCTGCCTCTCGCAGGAGTGACCTGCCTCTCGCAGGAGTGACCTGCCTCTCGGAGGAGTGACCTGCCTCTCGCAGGAGTGACCTGCCTCTAGCAGGAGTGACCTGCCTCTAGCAGGAGTGACCTGCCTCTCGGAGGAGTGACCTGCCTCTAGCAGGAGTGACCTGCCTCTCGCAGGAGTGACCTGCCTCTAGCAGGAGTGACCTGCCTCTAGCAGGAGTGACCTGCCTCTCGCAGGAGTGACCTGCCTCTAGCAGGAGTGACCTGCCTCTCGCACGAGCGACCTGCCTCTCGCAGGAGCGTCCTGCCTCTCGCAGGAGTGACCTGCCTCTCGCAGGAGTGACCTGCCTCTAGCAGGAGTGACCTGCCTCTCGCAGGAGCGACCTGCCTCTCGCAGGAGTGACCTGCCTCTCGCAGGAGTAACCTGCCTCCTGCAGAAGTGACCTGCCTCTCGCAGGAGTGACCTGCCTCCTGCAGGAGTGACCTGCCTCTAGCAGGAGTGACCTGCCTCCTGCAGGAGTGACCTGCCTCCTGCAGGAGCGACCCGCCTCTCGCAGGAGTGACCTGCCTCTCGTAGGAGTGACCTGCCTCTCGTAGGAGTGACCTGCCTCTAGCAGGAGTGACCTGCCTCTCGCAGGAGTGACCTGCCTCTAGCAGGAGTGACCTGCCTCTCGCAGGAGTGACCTGCCTCTAGCAGGAGTGACCTGCCTTCTGCAGGAGTGATCTGCCTCTCGCAGGAGTGACCTGCCTCTCGCAGGAGTGACCTGCCTCGGAGGAGTGACCTGCCTCTCGCAGGAGTGACCTGCCTCTCGCAGGAGTGACCTGCCTCTCGCAGGAGTGACCTGCCTCTCTCAGGAGTGACCTGCCTCATGCAGGAGTGACCTGATTCTCGCAGGAGTGACCTGCCTCTCGCAGGAGTGACCTGCCTCTCTCAGGAGTGACCTGCCTCTCGCAGGAGTGACCTGCCTCTAGCAGGAGTGACCTGCCTCTAGCAGGAGTGACCTGCCTCTAGCAGGAGTGACCTGCCTCTCGCAGGAGTGACCTGCCTCTCGCAGTAGTGACCTGCCTCTAGCAGGAGTGACCTGCCTCTCGCAGGAGTGACCTGTCTCCTGCAGGAGTGACCTGCCTCTCGCAGGAGTGACCTGCCTCTCGCAGGAGTGACCTGCCTCCTGCAGGAGTGACCTGCCTCTAGCAGGAGTGACCTGCCTCCTGCAGGAGTGACCTGCCTCCTGCAGGAGTGACCTGCCTCTCGGAGGAGTGATCTGCCTCTCGCAGGAGTGACCTGCCTCTAGCAGGAGTGACCTGCCTCCTGCAGGAGTGACCTACCTATCGGAGGAGTGACCTGCCTCTCGCAGGAGTGGCCTGCCTCCTGCAGGAGTGACCTGCCTCTCGCAGGAGTGACCTGCCTCCTGCAGGAGTGACCTGCCTCCTGCAGGAGTGACCTGCCTCTCGGAGGAGTGATCTGCCTCTCGCAGGAGTGATCTGCCTCTCGCAGGAGTGACCTGCCTCCTGCAGGAGTGATCTGCCTCTCGCAGGAGTGACCTGCCTCCTGCAGGAATGACCTGCCTCTCGGAGGAGTGATCTGCCTCTCGCAGGAGTGATCTGCCTCTCGCAGGAGTGATCTGCCTCCTGCAGGAGTGACCTGCCTCTCGGAGGAGTGACCTGCCTCTCGGAAGAGTGACCTGCTTCTCGGAGGAGTGACCTGCCTCTCGCAGGAGTGACCTGCCTCTCGGAGGAGTGACCTGCCTCTAGCAGGAGTGACTTGCCTCTCGCAGGAGTGACCTGCCTCTCGCAGGAGTGACCTGCCTCTCGCAGGAGTGACCTGCCTCTAGCAGGAGTGACTTGCCTCTCGCAGGAGTGACCTGCCTCTCGCAGGAGTGACCTGCCTCTCGCAGGAGTGACCTGCCTCTCGCAGGAGTGACCTGCCTCTCGCAGGAGTGACCTGCCTCTAGCAGGAGTGACTTGCCTCTCGCAGGAGTGACCTGCCTCTCGCAGGAGTGACCTGCCTCCTGCAGGAGTGACCTGCCTCTCGCAGGAGTGACCTGCCTCTCGCAGGAGTGACCTGCCTCTCGCAGGAGTGACCTGCCTCTCGCAGGAGTGACCTGCCTCTCGCAGGAGTGACCTGCCTCCTGCAGGAGTGACCTGCCTCTAACAGGAGCAACTTGGACCATTAACTAGTCAATTTATCTCTTTCTCATGTTCACTTCTGCTATTTTTCATCATTCACTTTCTCCTCATCTATCACATTATTTAACATTCTTTATTCCCTGCGATCTCTCTCTCTCTCTCTCTCTCTCTCTCTCTCTCTCTCTCTCTCTCTCTCTCTCTCTCGCTCTCTCTCTCTCTCTCTCTCTGTCTCCTCTCCCTCCCTCATCCATCCCTCCTTCCTTCCTTCCTTCCTTCTTCCCTGCCTTCCTTCCTTCCTTCCTTCCTTCCTTCCTGCCTCCCTTCCTTCCTTCCTTCCTACCTTCCTTACTTCCTTCCTGCATTCCTTCCTTCCTTCCTTCCTTCCTTCCTTCCTTCCTTCCTTCCTTCCTTCCTGCATGCCTTCCTTTCCTCCCTCCCTTCCTCCCCTCCTCCCTCCCTTCCGTCCATCTTTCCTTCCCTCTCCCTCCGTCCCTCCCTCCATCCATTTATCACATGCCCTCTTCTCCCTATCTACCTCCCATATCTCCCTCTTAAACTTCCCTCCATCACCTATTCCTCACTCCCTCCCCCCCATCCAAATCCTGGCTCTCCTTCCTCCCACATCCCATTCCCTCCACACCATCCCCCTCCCCCCCTCCACCAACCCAAACCAATGCCTCCCATTCCAAAGCTCTCCCCCAACAACAGTGGCAGGAGGGGAGGGGGGTGATTGCTTAGGGGTGAAGAGGAGAGGAGAAAGAGGAGGAGGCGGGTGTTGAGGAGGAGGGTACCGAGAGGGAGACAGGGAGGGAGGAAGGGAGGGAGGGAGAGTGACCAGAACAACCACGTGGTCGCACTTCCCGCCTCTACTTCCCATCACTTTGCTGAACCAACGCCCCGAGACTTGTCAGAGGCGTCCCTGAGGGAGCAGGAGCGTCCCTAGGAAAACTGAGGCGTCACTGAGGGAGCAGGAGCGTCCCTAGGAAAGCTGGGGCGTCCCTGAGGGAGCATGAGCGTCCCTAGGAAAGCTGGGGCGTCCCTGAGGGAACAGGAGCGTCCCTAGGAAAGCTGGGGCGTCCCTGAGGGAGCAGGAGTGTCGCTGGGGGAGTAAGGGTGTCACTGGGGGAGAAGGGGTGTCTCTGAAGGAGCAAGGGTGTCCCTCAGGGAGCTGGGGGTGTCCTTGGGGGAGCAGGGGCGTCCCAGGGAAGCATAATAATAGATTCCTCGTAGAATCAAGGATACCCTTGATTCCCCGGGGCATCCCTGGGGAATCAAGAGTATCCTTGGGGTAGCAGGGGCGTTCACGAGGAAGCAAAGGCGTCCCTGAGGGATCAGAGATATTGGTGATCGAGGTGGAACCTACGCACACAGAGGCGGGAAACAGGTACTCGGGGGCACAGCTGGAACTTAAGTCACAGAGAACAGGACGAAAATAAACTATGCACGATTAGGGTCACTAATAATATGGTTTTCAGACAAATAGATAAATTAAAACCTAACAAATTCCCAGGTCCTGATGAACTGTTCACAAGGGTGTTAAAGGAATGTAAAGAGGAACTTAGCAAACCTTTAGCTAATCTTTTGAAAATATCTCTACAAACTGGCATAGTGCCAGATAAGTAGAAAATGGCAAATGTAATACGTGTCTACAAAGCAGATGGCAGGTCCTTAGCTTCAAACTACAGACCAATAAGCCTAACCTCCATAGTGGGAAAATTTATGGAATCAATAATTGCCGAGGCAATTCGTAGCCATCTTGAATGGCATAAAATGATTAATGAATCTCAGCACGGTGTTACAAAAGGGTGTTCATGTCTTACAAATTTGCTAATTTTTTTTCGCTAAGGTATTTGAGGAGGTAGCTCATGGTAATGAATATGATATTGTGTATGGACTTCAGTAAGGTTATTGATAGAGTCCCGCATCAGAGGCCACTGAGGAAAATTAAGGCACACAGAATAGGAGAATTTTTTTCCTGGAGGGAGGCATGATTGACAAATAGGTAGCAAAGAGTTTGCATAAATGGGGAGAAATCAGAATGGGGAAGCATCATGAGCAGTGTTCCACAGGGGTCAGTGTTGGGCCCTTTGTTGTTCACAATTTACATAAACGATATAAATGAGGGAATAAATAGCGACATAGGCAAGTTTCCAGATAAAACCAAAATAGGCCGTCGAACTCATTCTGACGAGGACATTAGAGCACTATAGGAAAATTTGAATAGACTGATGCAGTGGTCGGAGAAGTGGCAGTTGTTGTTGCAAATATCTAAGCGTTGGAAAGAAAAATAACTTGAACACATATAACCTAAATAATACAGATCTAAATATTACTGATTGCGAAAAAGATTTAGTTCTGTTTAGCAGCAAACCAAGACAATAGTGCATAAGTGTTCGCAATTAAGCGAAAAGAATCCTCTGCTTCATATCAAGTGTAAACAACAGGACTCCTCAGGTTGTTTCAGTTCAATATATCTTTGGTTAGGTAACCTCCAGGCCTCTGGTCACCGTATTACAGACTGGATATATGTGCACTAGAAAACGTCCAGTTGAGGATGACAAAATTGATCCAATGTATCAGAAATCTTTCCTACGAGGACAGACTTGAGGGCCCCTGAATCTTCACTCTCTAGAAAGGCGTAGATTTAGAGGGAATATGATTGAAGTATATAAATGGAAAACATGAATAAATATAGGGAAAGTAAATAACGTGCTAAAAGTATTTAACCAAGACAGAACTCGCAGCAATGGATTCAAGCTGGAAAAAATTAGGTTCAGAAAGCATATAGGAAAGCACTGGTTTGGTAATAGAGTTGTGGACGAGTGGAACAAACTCCCGAGTACAGTTATTGAAGCTAAAACGTTGTGTAGTTTTAAAAATAGGTTAGACAGGTACATGAGTGGGTGTGAGTTGGACCTGACTGGCTTGCGCTTGTGGGTCTGATATTACCTGGAGTTTACCTGGAGAAAGTTCCGGGGGTCAACGCCCCCGCTGCCCGGTCTGTGACCAGGCCTCCTGGTGGATCAGAGCCTGATCAACCAGGCTGTTACTGCTGCCTGCACGTAATCCAACGTACAACACAGCCCGGCTGGTCAGGTACTTGTCCAGTGCCTGCTTGAAGACAGCCAGGGGTCTATTGGTAATCCACCTTATGTATGCTGGGAGGCAGTTGAACAGTCTCGGGCCCCTGACACTTATTGTGTTGTCTCTTAGCGTGCTAGTGACACCCCTGCTTTTCATTGAGGGGGATGTTGCATCGTCTGCCGAGTCTTTTGCTTTCGTTGTGAGTGATTTTCGTGTGCAAGATATAGTGCTTCATCCTTCTTAAGTGGATGAGACTTGGACCTGACTGGCATTGGCCAGTAGTTTAGGCCAGTAGGTGACTTGGACCTGCCTAGCATGGGCCAGTAGGTCTGCTGCTGTGCTCCTTCCTTCTTATGTTCTCATGAGTCATGGGGATGTCAGGAAGCATTTTTTCATCCTCAGGGAGGTCAGGGAGTGGAATGATCTCGATGAGGAAGTAGTGGAGGCAGGCTTCATACATAGTTTTAAAAGCAGGTACGACAGGACCCCACGAGACTAGACAGGAGCGAGAAATGGAGCCAGTGGCTATGACTCGACCCCTGCAACCATATATAGGTGAGTAAATGAGGGGAACCACACACACACACACACACACACGCAC
Organism: Cherax quadricarinatus; assembly: GCF_038502225.1. Lineage (NCBI taxonomy): Eukaryota > Metazoa > Arthropoda > Malacostraca > Decapoda > Parastacidae > Cherax > Cherax quadricarinatus. The sequence continues at coordinate 20,509,219 of NC_091313.1, forward strand.
ACACACACACACACACACACACACACACACACACACACACACACACACACATACACACACACACACACACATACACACACACACACACACACACACACACACACATACACACACACACACACACACACACATTATCCCCCTCCCCCTTTGTCCAGGGGCTCCACACACGCAAAGACAGACAACCCCCCCCCCATCTTTAGGGACCCCCAATACATCAGACATAGCCCCTCTCAGGGCCCCCACTAAAGAACCCCTCCCCATTTCCCCCACAATCCCAGTCTCACAGCACCAGCTGCCGCCCGACCACCCAAATACCTCCATTCTGACACCCAGTAATACCCCTACCGGGAGGGTGTTCCAGGGATCAAAGGCCCCTCCCTCCCCAGTGCCCGGTCCCAGACCAGGCTTCGTGGTTGCTAGCTTGATCGGTCAAGCTGTTAGTGCATGCCGCCAGAAGTCATGGGCCCCCAGTGGAAACAAGTCACTTTATCTGACTTTTTTGGGGTTTTCCTACATAATCTACACATATGCTGCTATGTATGATAATTTATGTACCTGTATTTATAAGTACTTGTACCTGATTTTTTTTAACTCATTTAGGTATGCAACCAGCAGTAACAACCTAGTTGATCAGGACCTGATCCATCGGGAGGCCTGGTCGTGGACCGGGCCGCGGGGGCGTTGATCCCCGGAATAACCTCCAGGTAACCTCCAGGTAACCACAGCCTGGCTGATCGGGAACATTTTTGAAGACAGATAGGAATGTCTTGGCGGTCCGTCATTCACTGGCCGACATTCACAGTGTGCTAGTAGTTTGATTTTGTGTCACAATATTTTATTACGTGTAAATTACAGTTTGTAAACTGCACAAAGAAATAAAGTTCGTTAATGACGGGAGATGAAGAGCAACCAACCCAGGACATGTTGACGACATGTTGACGACATGTTGACTACTGGTGCTTCCTCTGGCAACACTGCTAGTACTGCAGGCTCGCTCCTTCGTCTGCTGATACACACTACTCTGGTCTGGTAGCCACACTCACACTGGTCTCATACACTGGTAGCTACACTCACACTGGTCTCATACACTGGTAGCTATACTCACACTGGTCTCATACACTGGTAGCTACATTCACACTGGTCTCATACACTGGTAGCTACATTCACACTGGTCTCATACACTGGTAGCTACATTCACACTGGTCTCATACACTGGTAGCTACACTCACACTGGTCTCATACACTGGTAGCTACATTCACACTGGTCTCATACACTGGTAGCTACATTCACACTGGTCTCATACACTGGTAGCTACATTCACACTGGTCTCATACACTGGTAGCTACATTCACACTGGTCTCATACACTGGTAGCTACATTCACACTGGTCTCATACACTGGTAGCTACATTCACACTGGTCTCATACACTGGTAGCTACACTCACACTGGTCTCATACACTGGTAGCTACATTCACACTGGTCTCATACACTGGTAGCTACACTCACACTGGTCTCATACACTGGTAACTACATTCACACTGATCTCATACACTGGTAGCTACACTCACATTGGTCTCATACACTGGTAGCTACACTCACACTGGTCTCATACACTGGTAGCTACACTCACACTGGTCTCATACACTGGTAACTACATTCACACTGATCTCATACACTGGTAGCTACATTCACACTGGTCTCATACACTGGTAGCTACACTCACACTGGTCTCATACACTGGTAGCTACACTCACACTGGTCTCATACACTGGTAGCTACACTCACACTGGTCTCATACACTGGTAGCTACACTCACACTGGTCTCATACACTGGTAGCTACACTCACACTGGTCTCATACACTGGTAGCTACATTCACACTGGTCTCATACACTGGTAGCTACATTCACACTGGTCTCATACACTGGTAGCTACATTCACACTGGTCTCATACACTGGTAGCTACATTCACACTGGTCTCATACACTGGTAACTACATTCACACTGGTCTCATACACTGGTAGCTACATTCACACTGGTCTCATACACTGGTAGCTACATTCACACTGGTCTCATACACTGGTAGCTACATTCACACTGGTCTCATACACTGGTAGCTACATTCACACTGGTCTCATACACTGGTAGCTACATTCACACTGGTCTCATACACTGGTAACTACATTCACACTGGTCTCATACACTGGTAGCTACACTCACACTGGTCTCATACACTGGTAGCTACATTCACACTGGTCTCATACACTGGTAACTACATTCACACTGGTCTCATACACTGGTAGCTACACTCACACTGGTCTCATACACTGGTAGCCACACTCACACTGGTCTCATACACTGGTAGCTACATTCACACTGGTCTCATACACTGGTAGCTACATTCACACTGGTATCATACACTGGTAACTACATTCACACTGGTCTCATACACTGGTAGCTACATTCACACTGGTCTCATACACTGGTAGCTACATTCACACTGGTCTCATACACTGGTAGCTACACTCACACTGATCTCATACACTGGTAGCTACATTCACACTGATCTCATACACTGGTAGCTACACTCACACTGGTCTCATACACTGGTAGCTACACTCACACTGGTCTCATACACTGGTAGCTACACTCACACTGGTCTCATACACTGGTAGCTACATTCACACTGGTCTCATACACTGGTAACTACATTCACACTGGTCTCATATACTGGTAACTACACTCACACTGGTCTCATACACTGGTAGCTACACTCACACTGGTCTCATACACTGGTAGCTACACTCACACTGGTCTCATACACTGGTAGCTACACTCACACTGGTCTCATACACTGGTTACCTCGTTGCCTGGAGGTTATCCCGGGGATCAACGCCCCCGCGGCCCGGTCCATGACCAGGCCTCCCGATGGATCAGGGCCTGATCAACTAGGCTGTTACTGCTGGCCGCACACAGTCCAACGTACGAGCCACAGCCCGGCTGATCTGGCACTGACTTTAGGTATCTGTCCAGCTCTCTCTTGAAGGCAGCCAGGGGTTTATTGGCAATTCCCCTAATGCTTGATGGGAGGCTGTTGAACAGTCTTGGGCCCCAGACACTTATGGTGTTTTCTCTTAGTGTGCCAATGGCGCCCTACTTTTTATTGGGGGCATTTTGCATCGCCTGCCCAGTCTTTTACTTTCGTAGGGAGTGATTTCTGTGTGCAGATTTAGGACCATTCCTTCCAGGATTTTCCAAGTGTAGAATATGACATATCTCTCCCTCCTGCTTTCCAACGAGTAACTACACTGGTAACTACACTCACACTGGTCTCATACACTGGTAGCTACACTCACACTGGTCTCATACACTGGTAACTACACTCACACTGGTCTCATACACTGGTAACTACACTCACACTGGTCTCATACACTGGTAGCCACACTCACACTGGTCTCGTACACTGGTAGCCACACTCACACTGATCTCATACACTGGTAGCTACACTCACACTGGTCTCGTACACTGGTAGCCACACTCACACTGGTCTCATACACTGGTAGCCACACTCACACTGGTCTAATACATTGGTAGCCACACTCACACTGATCTCATACACTGGTAGCTACACTCACACTGGTCTCATACACTGGTAGCCACACTCACACTGGTCTAATACATTGGTAGCCACACTCACACTGATCTCATACACTGGTAGCCACACTCACACTGGTCTCATACACTGGTAGCTACACTCACACTGGTCTCATACACTGGTAGCTACACTCACACTGGTCTCACATGCACAGACCTACACTCTAGTTGGATTACGAAGTGTATCAACGCTGGCATTATGGAGTGGAGACAGTTTTGTTGTGACACGCTGGAGGTGCTGACTGACACACACACACACACACACACACACACACACACACACACACACACACACACACACACACACACACACACACACACACATACACACAAGACTAGTCCCAGAGTTAAGAGGTATGTCCTATGAGGAGAGGTTAAGGGAAATCAACCTGACGACACTGGAAGACAGGAGAGATAGGGGGGACATGATAACGACTTACAAAATACTGAGAGGAATTGACAAGGTGGACAAAGACAGGATGTTCCAGAGATTGGACACAGCAACACGGGGACACAGTTGGAAGCTGAAGACACAGATGAATCAAAGGGATGTTAGGAAGTATTTCTTCAACCACAGAGTAGTCAGGAAGTGGAATAGCTTGGGAAGCGATGTAGTGGAGGTAGGATCCATACATAGCTTTAAGCAGAGGTACGATAAAGCTCATGGTTCAGGGAGAGTGACCTAGTAGCGACCAGTGAAGAGGCGGGGCCAGGAGGTTGGACTCAACCCCCGCATCTCAACTAGGTGAGTACAACTAGGTGAGTACACACACACACACACACACACACACACACACACACACATACACACACACACACACACACACACACACACACACACACACACACACACAGGCGGGGCCAGGAGCTGAGTCTCGACCCCTGCAACCACAATTAGGTGAGTACACACACACACACACACACACACACACACACACACAAACACACACATACATGGGTTGTGACTGAGGGATGGGCACCTCTCATATCAGTACCACAAGTGACCGTAGAGGAAGTTGTTACCACCACCACCATGGTGGTGATGGTGGTGGTGGAAGTAGTGGTGGTGGTGGTAGTGGTGGTGGTGATGGTAGTAATAGTGGTGGTGATGGCGGTAGTGGTTGTGATGGTAGTTGTGGTTGTGGTAGTGGTGGTGATAGTGGTGGTGGTAGTGGTGGTGGTAGTGGTGGTGGTGGTGGTAATAGTGATAGTGGTGATGGTAGTGGTGGTGGTGGTGAGGGATATTTGTTGGTATGAAGGAGAGGTCGGTGGCAGGGGAGGGTCAGCCAGCCACCTGGAGGTACTGCAGCAGCTGCTCCATTGTGGACCCACAAGGAAGGTCGCAGACCAAACTCGCCGCACTACAATAAAAACAGAGAGAAGAAATGGAACTAAGAGGAAAATAGTTGACATGAAAGGTAGAGCATGTCAGTCTGAGATGTGTGACTCTCACACTGCCCATGACGACCCATGAAGGTTCCTACATCACCAACAGTACTCTCACACTGCCCATGACGACCCATGAAGGTTCCTACGTCACCAACACTACTCTCATACTGCCCATGACGACCCATGAAGGTTCCTACATTACCAACACTACTCTCACACTGCCCATGACGGTTCCTACGTCACCAACACTACTCTCACACTGCCCATGACGGTTCCTACGTCACCAACACTACTCTCACACTGCCCATGACGGTTCCTACGTCACCAACACTACTCTCACATTGCCCATGACGACCCATGACGGTTTCTACGTCACCAACACTACTCTCACATTACCTATGATTAGATTTTATATTTTGCCACTGAAGTGGCTAGTTTATTGTGAACCCCATATCCATCTTGTGGAGAGTAGCGTAAGAGCATAAGGATACACAAAAGGCCTAGGAACTAGGCTTCAATAGGAATACATCTGGATTTAATATCAACAGTTCACTTATCTGTTACAAGCAAATTTAGGAAATTTGCTTAATATGCCTGATATCTTATTTTCATTAATAAGATGTCTTGACAGTTACATAGGTTATTATACTGTCTATCTCTATATTCTTCAATACGTGGACAATTAAGCATATAGTGTTTAAGATAGTGACCATAGGGTTGGCCACATACCTTGCATTTGGTATGATCATCATCTGTGTGTCTGCCAAACTCCCAGAAGTACTTGTAACCAAGCCTAAGTCTGGCCAGTACATCAGTCAGTCTGTTCACATTGCAAGTTGCTCCATAAATGTACTTATCTACGTTCATATTATCATAGTGGATTATTACTGCATTCCTATAACGTTTAGTTTCACTATTTACGTCTCTTTCAGTGTACTTTTCTTGGCGAACGTATCAACTTGATCATGAAAGAGTAATCCAATGTATGATGGAATCCATAACAATTGTGCATTAATTCTTTTTCCCGGATTTTTGAGTACGTATTTATATCTGGCTTTTCAAATGAGCATGTTGTTAGTCGCTATGTGAGTCAAGAGCCTTCACTGATGACAAATAATCATTAATAATTATAGAGTCAAGCTCAGTGTCATAAGATGGCAAACAGTTCTCCTTTGTATGGACTGATGAAGCCACTGTGTGGCGAAACGTTTCCTCAACAAAGATACCCAAGAGTTGCACATGTGTCTAATTTATCAACATGTCGGTTCTCTGAAGCATTGATCTACAATCCTGTCAGACACTGCAACTTCTTGGGATCTTAATACTTGGGAATTCTTCGCTTGCCTAACCCTTGGGCACGACCTACTTCCACACTGAACAAATGTGACACCACCTACGACTGCTGCACCTCTCCTGCCTAAGGTTTATAAGCTCCTTCTCCACACTTATGCCGTATTCTATTCAAGATTGATGGACTGACCACATCGACTCAAGGTTGAGGGACTGATTACCTCATTCTCCTCCTGTTCTTCAAGATTCTCCTTTGTATGGACTGATGAAGCCACTGTGTGGCGAAACGTTTCCTCAATAAAGATACCCAAGAGTTGCACATGTGTCTAATTTATCAACATGTCGGCTCTTTGAACCATTGATCTGCAACCACAGTGTGGTATTTTGGCAAGATTGGCCTTGTACATCACAGTAAGGCCACCCACATCCCTCCTGTGTTGAAGGCTCTGATGAAATGACAGATCTATCCAGGATTGGTCCAGGCGAGAGACGAGACGTCTTGCTCTGTTCTCTACTCTGTCAAGCAGTCGCAGATGAGGGGAAGAGGGGCAGGCAAACCAAGAAAGTGGAGCATACTCAAGGTGTGAGTGTACTTGTGCCTCACACAGAATCTTGCAACCCCTACTGTCAAGCAGATGCGAGATACGGCGAAGTGCTGTAAGCTTCCTGGCTGCCTTGTTTGCAAGATTTACAACATGGTTCTTCATGGTCAGTTTGGAGTCAAATTTCACCCCAAGGATATCAACTTCTTCCCCAGGTGCTAACACCTTCCCATTCATCCTTACTACTGTACCAGCATTACCATCATGGTGCCTAGAAACCAACATCATTTGTGTTTTCTCAGGTGCAAATGCTACTTGCCCTCTATTTCCCCAAGCTGATATAGCTCTTAGCTGGTGATTGATGTAGCTTAGAGCAGCTGGCATTTCTTCTCTTGGATAAGTGAATGTCAGTGTACAGTCATCTGTATATGCATGGGATTCTGGGATGAGATGAAGAAGGTCATTGAAGTAGACATTCCATAACAATGGTCCCAGCGCTCTTCTGTGTGGAACACGATCCCCAGTAGGATGTCTCGCTGATTCTGTTCCATTGAGAACTACCCTTAGAGATCTACCATGAAGGTAGTCACTGAGGAGACATAGCATAGAGCCTGCAATTCCCAGAGCTTGCAGTTTTGCTAAGAGGCCCTGGTGCCACACCCGGTCGAAAGCACCAGCAATGTCCAGTGCTACCACACAGCTGACTTTGGATTCATCCAGTGACTGGTGCCAGTCACTGGTGCCAGCAGCAGAGTAACCTTTCCTGAAGCCATATTGATGGTCACAAAGTAGTGAGTGGTAGTGAAAAAACTCTGTCATTTGTCTTGAGATTATTGTCTCAAGGATCTTGCCAGTGATTAACAGGAGTGACACTGGTCTGTAGTTGCTGATTTCTGCTCTGCTCTTCTTTTTGTGTACAGGGACTAGACAGTTCTGAAAGCTGCGAGTTAGAGGGGCTGCTAGCTGGTCTGCACATCTTCTCAGCAATCTTGGGCTCAACTTGTCTGGGCCCACAGCCTTTTCTTGGTCAAGTGATTTAAGAATTAAATGCACCTCCTCCTGCCTTATTGTCACTACTGACATTTTTGACAAAGTTCTTGCAGCTAGCCAAGGAGGGTCCCTTGCTGGATCAGGAACTTGCATTTTGGTAGCAAAGTGTTCGGCAAAGAGATCCACTTTCTCTTGACTACTAGTAGAGGTGGTCCCATCCTGTCCATTTAGAGGTGGAATGAGTTCATCAGGCAGATAACCTTGTCTGTGCTTGACCAGGGACCACCAGGTTTTGGAGCCTACTCTACCTGATGATAGCTTTCTTTTTATGTCCCCCTCCCATTTAGCAAAGGCCCACTTTCGAACATCACCCATCTGTATTAGCATGGGTTTTCTTTCTGCTGCTTTGGGTATTGGTCCTTTATTATTTCCCCCTCCCTCCCTCTGTGTTCTTGCTCCTACCCTCTGTGGGCCCCTAGCTCCCTTGCAGTGCTTCTCTTTCTTAGTATTTGACTGACTCCACTACTACTACTATTACTACTATTACCTCCACCATTAACTCTCTTGTCCCGTCCCTGTCTGCTGGCCTATATATACTCCCTCCTTCTCTCCTTTTTCTTAGTGTGACTTTGTAAATGGTCCAAGTCGGACTGAAGCGTCGTCATAAGCTCCTCTCTTCTATATACCTGGAGGTTACCTGGAGGTTATTCCGGGGATCAACGCCCCCGCGGCCCGGTCCATGACTAGGCCTCCCGATGGATCAGGGCCTGATCAACTAGGCTGTTACTGCTGGCCGCATGCAGTCCAACTTACGAGCCACAGCCCGGCTGATCCGGCACTGACTTTAGGTATCTGTCCAGCTCTCTCTTGAAGGCAGCCAGGGGCTTATTGGCAATTCCCCTAATGCTTGATGGGAGGCTGTTGAACAGTTTTTGGCCCCGGACACTTATGGTGTTTTCCCTTAGTGTACCAATGGCGCCCCTACTTTTTATTGGGGGCATTTTGCATTGCCTGCCCAGTCTTTTACTTTCGTAGGGAGTGATTTCTGTGTGCAGATTTGGGACCATTCCTTCCAAGATTTTCCAAGTGTAGATTATGATATATCTCTCCCTCCTGCATTCCAACGAGTACAAGTAAAGTGCTTCCAAGCGTTCCCAGTAGTTAACGTGCTTGACAGAACTTATATGTGCAGTAAAGGATCTCTGTACACTCTCTAGATCTGCGATTTCACCTGCTTTGAATGGAGATGTTAATGTACAGCAGTATTCCAGCCTAGAGAGAACAAGTGATTTGAAAAGGATCATCATTGGCTTGGCATCTCTCGTTTTGAAAGTTCTCATTATCCATCCTATCATTTTCTTTGCACATGCGATCGTGGCACTGTTGTGATCCTTGAAAGTGAGATCCTCAGACATTACTACTCCCAGGTCCCTTACATTATTTTTCCGCTCTATTGTACGGCCGGAGTCGGTAGTATACTCTGTTCTTGTTATTATCTCCTCCAGTTTTCCATAACGGAGTAGTTGGAATTTTTCCTCATTGAACATCATATTGTTTACCGTTGCCCACTGGAAAACTTTGTTTATATCTTCTTGGAGGTTAATCGCGTCCTCAGCAGATGACAGCCTCATGCAGATCCTAGTATCATCCGCAAAGGATGATACGGTGCTGTGATGTATATCTCTGTCTATGTCTGATATGAGGATAAGGAATAAGATGGGGGAGAGTACTGTGCCTTGTGGAACAGAGCTCTTCACTATGGCAGCCTCCGATTTAACTCTGTTGACCACTACTCTTTGTGTTTGATTTGTTAGGAAGTTGAAGATCCATCTCCCCACTTTCCCAGTTATTCCTTTAGCACGTATTTTATGGGCTATTACACCTTAATCGCATTTGTCAAATGCTTTTGCAAAGTCTGTGTATATTACATCTGCATTCTGATTTTCTTCCAGTGCATCCAAGGCCATGTCATAGTGATCCAGTAGTTGTGAGATGCAGGAGCGACCTGCCCTGAACCCATGTTGCCTTGGATTGTGCAGATTTTGGGAATCCAGGTGATTTGCAATCCTGCTTCTTAGCACTCTTTCAAAGATTTTTATGATGTGGGACGTCAGAGCTATTGGTCTATAGTTCTTAGCTAATGCTTTGCTGCCACCTTTATGGAGTGGGGCTATATCCGTTGTTTTAAGTGACTGTGGAATTTCACCCATGTCCAAGCTCCTCTTCTATAGTGTACTTAGGGCACACGAGAGGGGTTTCTTGCAGTTCTTAATGAAAACAGAGTTCCACGAATCTGGGCCCGTGGCTGAGTGTATAGGAATGTTGTCAATGGCTTTTTCGAAATCTATCGGAGTTAGGGTAATGTCGGAAATCTGGCATACATTTATGGAGTTTTGAGGCTCATTCATGAAGAAATCATTTGGGTCGTCGATCCTCAGACCGATTAGTGGTTCACTAAACACAGAGTCGTACTGGGATTTCAATATTTCACTCATTTCCTTGTTGTCATCTGTGTAAGTCCCATCCTGTCTGAGTAAGGGACCGATACTAGATGTGGTATTTGCCTTGCTTTTGGCATATGAAAAGAAATATTTTGAATTTCTTTCAATTTCACTAATAGCTTTAAGCTCCTCCTGCCTCTCCTCGTTCCTGTAAGTTTGATAGTTTCCACTTCCCTGGTCAGTGCCTCCTTTCGTGTATCAGATATTCTAGCACTCCTGAGGAGCTCAGTGACTCTTCGTCGTCTTCTGTAGAGGGAGCGTCTTTCTCTTTCCAGTTTACTCCTGCTCTTCTTCTTTCTTAGGGGAATATGCCTAGAACATGCTTCGGCTGCCAGGAAGTTGATCCTTTCAAGGCACTGGTTTGGATCCATGTCATTTAAGACATCTTCCCAATATGTTTCGTTTAGGACATGGTTTACCTGGTCCCAGTTGATGTTCTTGTTGTTGAAGTTGTATTTTGTGAAGACACCTTCACAGGTACATGCATTCTGCTGATCAGGACCCCTATGCATGTACGTCTGGACTTCGATTAGGTTGTGATCGGAATTAGTTGTTTTTGATATTCTTATGTCTCTTATCAGGTCCTCATTATTTGTGAAGATAAGGTCAAGTGTGTTTTCTAGTCTTGTTGGCTCCACTATCTGCTGGCTTAAGGTGTGTTTTTCGCAGAGATTTAGTAGCTCATGTGTGTGTGACCTTTCATCTGTGCTACCTCAGGGGATTGTTTCAGCTGTAACATTATTTGCTACATTCTTCCATTTTGTATGCCTTAGGTTGAAATCACCAAGCAGTAAGATGTTTGGGGATGGAGCTGGAAGGTTTTCCAAACAGTAATCAATTTTCAGTAGCTGTTCCTTGAACTGTTGTGAGGTTGCATCTGGTGGCTTGTATACAACCACAATGACTAGGTTTTGGTTCTCGATCTTTATTGATAGAACTTCAACTACCTCATTTGTGGTGTTCAGCAACTCCGTGCAGATGAGGGACTCTTTGACATACAGGCCAACCCCCCCTTGTTGCCTGTTTTTTTTGTCGCATCTAAAAAGGTTGCAACCACTTATCCATATTTCACTGTCAAAGTGATCTTTTGTGTGAGTCTCTGTGAAGGCTGCAAACATTGCATTAGACTCCTCTAGAAGTCCACTGATAAAAGGTATTTTGTTGTTGGTGGATGGCGTAAGGCCCTGTATATTAGCAAATATGAATGAGGTTGTATTCTGTGTTTTTTGGGGGATTTTGTTATTGGCATCAGCAGTTGTAATTCTGGAGGGCCATGGGTGGCCACTGGCTGTGCCTCCAGTCCAACAAGGCTCCAAGGTGGTGGACTATTTTTGTTATTTCCTTCCATTTTCTTTTTCCGTTTCCTGCCACTAAAAAATCACCTGGAGTTGGGTTATCGTAGCTACTATTGTTTGTCTTGTGGGGTCTGTGCCTCCTGGTCCCTTTTAGATGGTATGCAGGGCAGTCGATGTTGTAACACTGCTTCTGGAGGGCCGAGGAGTGACACATTCTTGGGTGAAAGAAAGTACAGGAAGAGGAATGACACACTCCTTTAGGCAGGAGGTCGCTACATTTTTTGGGATGCTCAAAGTTGCATGTCCCATTTTTTTTCCCTGTTATTCCATGCTTACAGATGGGTTATTTGTACACAGATTTTGCAAAAGCCTTTGATAAGTGCAATCATGGTGCAATAGTACACAAAATGCATGCTAAAGGCTTAACTGGCATAGTAGGCAGATGTATCTTCAACTTTCTAACCAGTCGAACACAAAAAAGTAGTTGTAAACAAAATAAAATCGAACACAAAAAGTAATTGTAAACAAAATAAAATCGCAAGCTGCCATAGGGAAGAGCTCTGTTCCACAAGGCACAGTACTTGCCCCTAACCTGTTCCTCACCCTTATATTAGACATAGACAGAGATGTAAACCACAGCACCATGTCATCCTTTGCAGATGATGCTAGGATCTGCATGAGAGTGTCATTCACTGAGGACACGACAAATCTCCAAGAAGATACAAACCAAATTTTCCAATGGGCAACGGAAAACAATATGATGTTCATTGAAAACGAATTTCAACAACTCTTATGGAAAACTGGAGGAAATAATAGCTAGAACTGAGTATAATACACACTCTAATCACACAACAGAGCAGAAAAGTAATGTGAAGGACCTGGGTGTGGTAATGTCTGAGGATCTCACCTTCAAGGATCACAATAGTGCCACTATTACATCTGTGAAGAAACTGATAGGATGGATAATGAGAATATTCAAGACAAGAGATGCCAAACGAATGATGATCCTTTTAAAATCACTTGTCCTCTCTAGGCTGGAATACTGCTGTACATTAACATCTCCATTCAAGGCAGGTGAAATTGCAGGTATAGAGAATGTACAGAGAACCTTTACTGCACATATAAGTTCCATCAAACACCTTAACTACTGGGAATGCTTGGAAGCACTTGACTTGTACTCACTGGAATGCCGGCGAGAGAAATATATCATAATCTACTCCTGGAAGATCCTGGAGGGGCTGGTTCCTAATCTGCACAAGAAATCACTCAAAATCACTCCCTACGAAAGCAAAAGACTTGGCAGGCGATGCAACATACCCACAGTGAAAAGTAGGGGCACCAATGGTACAATAAGAGAAATCACAATAAGTACCTGGTGCCCAAGACTGTTCAACAGCCTCCCACCAGCCATAAGGGGAATTACCAACAGACCCCTGGTTGTCCTCAAGAGGATTCTGGACAGATACCTAAAGTTAGTGCCGGATCAGCCGGATTCATACGTTGGACTATGTGCAGCCCGCAGTAACAGCCTTGTTGATTAGGCCCTGATCCACCAGGGAGCCTGGTCAAGGACCGGGCCGCGGAGACGTTGATTCCCGGAATACCCTCCAGGTAGACTCTAGGCAGGCAGGTAGACCTAAATTACTGGGAACGCTTGAAGTCCCGTGAACTGTGCTCCATGGAATATACCTGGAGGATACCTGGAGAGGGTTTTGGGGCTCAACGCCCCCACAGCCTGGTCTGCGACCAGGCAAGACATATACATCACAACCTACCTGACAAATTTTTGAAAGGCTTGTCCCAGATCTGCACACAGAAATAGTTCCCTACACCAGCATGAGGCTCAGCTGACAGTGCAAAATACCAACAATGAGTAACAGGGTTGCCATGACTATGCTAAGAGATAACACTAAACGTGTTATGGGACCAAAACTCTTCACTACCTTCCCTATGTTAATGAAAGTAATTATCAACAGACCCCTAGCTGTCTTTAAGAGGGAGCTGGATAAGCTTTTCACACCAGTTCCTGATTAGCCGAACTGTGGTATGTACCTATGTTGGATGGCATGCGGCGAGCAGTAACACCCTGGTTGATCAAGTCATCCACTAGGAGGCCTGGCTTGGGACTTGGCTATGGGGATGTTGACCCTCAAAACATCTTCAGGAACTTCAGAGCCTTGAGTACCACATGGTCCCACACGTCTCTCCATTCCTATACCATAATTGGCCACCACCTGCGTTATCTTTGTCCTGGCACACACACACACACACACACGGATGAGGATCAGGCAGGACTACAAAGAGACCTGGACAGGCTACAAGCCTGGTCCAGCAACTGGTTCCTTGAATTTAACCCTGCCAAATGCAAAGTCATGAAGATTGGGGAAGGGCAAAGAAGACCGCAGACACAATATAGTTTAGATGGCCAAAGACTGCAAACCTCACTCAAGGAAAAAGATCTGGGGGTGAGTATAACACCGAGCATATCTACTGAGGCGCACATCAATCAGATAACTGCTGCAGCATATGGGCGCCTGGCAAACCTACGGATAGCGTTCCGATACCTCAGTAAGGATTCGTTTAAGACTCTGTATACCATTTACGTCAGGCCCATACTGGAGTATGCAGCACCAGTTTGGAATCCACACCTAGTCAAGCACGTCAAGAAATTAGAGAAAGTGCAAAGGTTTGCAACAAGACTAGTCCCAGAGCTACGGGGATTGTCCTACGAAGAAAGGTTGAGGGAAATCGGCCTGACGACACTGGAGGACAGGAGGGTCAGGGGAGACATGATAACGACATATAAAATACTGCGCGGAATAGACAAGGTGGACAAAGATGGGATGTTCCAGAGAGGGGACACAGACACAAGAGGTCACAATTGGAAGTTGAAGACTCAGATGAATCAAAGGGATGTTAGGAAGTATTTCTTCAGTCATAGAGTAGTCAGGCCATGGAATAGCCTAGAAAGTGACGTAGTGGAGGCGGGAACCATACATAGTTTTAAGGCGAGGTATGATAGAGCTCATGGGGCAGGGAGAGAGAGGACCTAGTAGCAATCAGCGAAGAGGCGGGGCCAGGAGCTGTGAATCGACCCCTGCAACCACAAATAGGTGAGTACAAATAGGTGAGTACACACACACACACACATACACACACACACACACATACACACACACACACACACACACACACACACACACACACACACACACACACACACACACACACACACACACACACACACACACACACACACACACACAGGATGTTCCAGAGATGGGACACAGCAACAAGGGGACACAGTTGGAAGTTGAAGACACAGATGAATCACAGGGATGTTAGGAAGTATTTCTTCACCCACAGTGTAGTCAGTAAGTGGAATAGTTTGGGAAGCGATATAGTGGAGGCAGGATCCATACATAGCTTTAAGCAGATGTATGATAAAGCTCACGGTTCAGGGAGAGTGACCTAGTAGCGACCAGTGAAGAGGCGGGCCAGGAGCTTGGACTCGACCCCTGCAACCTCAACTAGGTGAGTACGACTAGGTGAGTACACACACACACGCACATGGGCATGGGCACTCTGCCCTCACCCCCCATCACAAACCCCACCCACACTGCACACCCCCATAGGCCCCCTCCAGGGCTCCTGCTCCCCCAACCCCAATATTTTCCCAGGACCACCGTGATAGATAAGAAGTTGAAGGTGTGGTACACGAACGCAGATGGAATAACAAGTAAATACGAGAAGTAGCATGAAAGAATAAATGAGAAGTCCCCAGACATCATAGCAGTCACAGAAACGAAGCTTACAGAGACAATAACAGACACAGTCTTCCCACCAGGATATCAGATCCTGAGGAAAGACAGAAGAAGCAGAGGGGGAGGAGGGGTTGCACTACTCATAAAGAACCATTGGAGTTTTGAGGAAATGGAAGGCATGGGCGAGATTGGAGAAAGGGGCTACATAGTAGCTACAATTCAGTCTGGGGAACATAAGGTAGTCATTGCAGTGATGTGAACCTGTTGCAACCCCTGAATGGGTTACAATGTATATGATGTATATTATGTATATGTATATAATGTATATTACCTTTTCATATAATTTTGTATTGCTTATATTTGCGATAATAGCTAAATCGTAAATATATTGCTTTATATTATTATTTGACTTAGTTACTTTTGTTAGGTAGGATGTAACCTTCATATATTATTATTATGTGCTCATAGTTCAAGTCTTGATTGTCTAACTACTGTAATTATTGCTTGTGGCTCGTTACTCTGCCGGCTTCGGTGTTGCTGTGCAGCAACTGTCCACGGAGCTATCACGTGATAGAGGGAAGGGGGTGTTCTCACCTCGCCTGAAGTATTCAGTCTGATCTAGACTCGCTTGGTGGTTGGACGTATTCCAGACAAGAAGTGCCTAAATCTCCCTTATTGGCCCTTGTTGGAAGATCGTCTCTGTCTCATTATTGTTGTAGGTTCTGTGGAACTCTGTTCACAGAACATCGTCTAGACTTAGTGATTTTCGACGTTGTACTGAGGTTGTGTGTCACATAGACACTCTAAGCAACTCAGGTCCCGAGCTGTAGCTTCTGACCTAACTTGTACTGGTATCTGTGTATTGTCACAGTCGGGGATTTTCTTATGCTGAACTTAGATTCAGTAGTATGGGAGTTTTGTGACTTTTGTGGAGGATTTGCTTATGGTCCCTACTTAGTGTCGTTATATTATCTCCTTGATCCTGATTGTGTCGCAGTTGCTTGTTATATTGCTATTGGGCTTAGCATTCTTTTTATTGTTCAAGCAGACTGTTCTGATTGCCAGTTGGTCAAGAAGTTAGTTTATTTGAGGACTTTGTCAGTCACTTGTTTAAGTCTAGTCGAGTCGTGAGACATAGCAAACTACTTAGAGCACTTACACACATACACATAAACTTATTTGTATATTGTATTATTAAATGTTAATGTACCAGACAGTACTTAAGACATAAATATGTGATATGTTTTAATTTCTCTAGTTAGTAGCCTACCAGTTGTAATCCTGAAGCACTATTAATTCTTATTGAATTCTAATGGATAATTAGACAAGGATACTGACTACTTGTTACGAAAACCCAGTAACAGGCTGAATGCTAGAAGGGAAGTTCTTTCTAGTATTCACTGGAGATCTCTAAGCTTATTAGAAATCGCGTTTTTTGTAACAAAACCCACCACAGAACTGCAGGAGGCCAGGAGAGGAATATGAAGAGAACAACAGAGCAATGGTGGACACACTGGCTGAGATGGCACAAAGAGCTCAATCGTGCAGAGCAAAGTTACTGGTTATGGGTGATTTCAACCATAGGGAGATCTACTGAGAAAACCTGGAGCCTCATGGGGTCCTGATACATGGAGAGTCAAGATGATGGATGTGGTACTGGAAAACCTCATGCATCAACATGTCAGGGACACTACCAGAGAGAGAGGGGAGGATGAACCAGCAAGATTGGACCTTGTGTTCACCCTGAGCAGTTCAGACATTGAGGACATCACATATGAGAGGCCCCTTGGAGCTAGCGATCACGTGGTTCTGAGTTCTGATTACATAGTAGAGCTGCTAGTGGAGAGGGTAGCAGGAGTCAAGTAGGAAAAGCCAAACTGTAAAAGGGGGGACTACACAGGTATGAGGAACTTTCTGCGGGAGGTTCAGTGGGACAGAGAGCTGGTAGGAAAGTCAGTGAACGAAATGATGGAATATGTAACAACAAAATGTTAGGAGGCAGAGGAAATATTTGTTCCCAAGGGCAACAGAATCAATGAGAAGACCAAAGTGAGTCCTTGGTTTACCCAAAGGTGTAGGGAGGAAAAAACTAAGTGTAATAGAGAATGGAAGAGGTACAAAAGGCAAAGGACCCAGGAAAATAAGGAGGTCAGTCAAAGAACCAGAAACGAGTATGTACAGATAAGGAGGGAGGCCCAGTGACAGCATGAAAACGACATAGCATCAAAAGTCAAGTCTGACCCGAAACTGCTGTATAGCCACACTAGGAGAAAGACAACAGTCAAAGACCAGGTGATCAGGCTGAGGAAAGAAGGTGGGGAGCTCACACGAAACGATCAAGAGGTATGTGAGGAGCTCAACAAGAGATTTAAGGAAGTATTCACTGTGGAGACAGGAAGGACTCTGGGAAGACAGGACAGAGGGGGACACCAACAGGGAATACACCAACAAGTGCTGGATGACAAATACACAACTGAGGAGGAGGTGAAGAAGCTGCTAAGTGACCTTGATACCTCAAAGGCAATGGGACCGGACATCTCCCCATGGGTCTTTAGAGAGGGAGCAGAAATGCTGTGTGTCCCATTAACCACAATCTTCAACACATCCCTTGAAACTGGACAACTACCTGAGGTATGGAAGACGGCAAATGTAGTTCCCATTTTTTATAAAGGAGGCAGAAAAGAGGCGCTAAACTACAGACCAGTGTCACTGACGTGCATAGTATGCAAAGTTATGGAAAAGATTATCAGGAGGAGAGTGGTAGAGCACCTGGAATGGAACAAAAGTATAAATGACAACCAGCACGGTTTCATGGAAGGCAAATCCTGTGTCACAAACCTTCTGGAGTTTTATGATAAAGTAACAGAGGTAAGAGATGAGGAGAGAGAGTTGGGTTGATTGCATCTTCTTGGACTGCAAGAATGCCTTCGACACAGTTCCTCACAAGAGATTAGTGCAGATACTAGAGGATCAGGCGCATATAATGGGAAGGGCACTTCAATGGATCAGAGAATGCCTGACAGGGAGGCAACAGCGAGTCATGGTGCGTGGTGAGGTATCACAGTGGGCACCTGTGACGAGTGGGGTCCCACAGGGGTCGGTCCTAGGACCAGTGCTATTTTTGGTATACGTGAATGACATAATGGAAGGCAGACCTTTAAAGAGACCTGGACAGGCTGGGCATGTGGTCCAGCAACTGGCTTCTCGAATTCAACCCTGCCAAATGCAAAGTCATGAAGATTGGAGAAGGGCAAAGAAGACCGTAGATGGAGTATAGGCTAGGTGGCCAACGACTGCAAACCTCGCTCAGGAGAAAGGTCTTGGTGGGATTATAACACCGAACACGTCTCTGGAAGCACATATCAACCAGCTAACTGCTGCAGCATATGGGCGCCTGGCAAACCTGAGATTGGCATTCCGATACCTAAGTAAGGAATCTTTTAAGACACTGTACACCGTGTACATCAGGCCCATACTGGAGTATCCAGCACCAATTTGGAACCCGCACTGGGTCGAGCACGTTAAGAAATTAGAGAAAGTGCAAAGGTTTGCGACAAGGTTAGTTCCAGAGCCAACGGGAATGTCCTATGAAGAAAGGTTGAGGGAAATCGGACTGACGACACTGGAGGACAGGAGGGATCGGGGAAACATGATAACGACATACAAAATACTGCGTGGAATAGACAAGGTGGACAGAGACAAGATGTTTCAGAGAGGGGACACAGAAACAAGGGGTCACTCTTGAAAGCTGAAGACTCATATGAGCCACAAGGATGTTAGGAAGCAGTTCTTCAGTTATAGAGTGGTCAGGAAGTGGAACAGTCTGGCGAGCGATGTAGTGGAGGCAGGAACCATACATAGCTTTAAGACGAGGTATGATAAAGCTCATGGAGCAGGGAGAGAGAGGACCTCGTAGCGTTCAGTGAATAGGCGGGGCCAGGAGCTGAGTCTCGACCCCTGCAAATCCAATTAGGTGAGTACAAATAGGCAGGGCCAGATTAAGAATTCTCCGGGCCCTAGGCTATTCAGATTGGCGGGGCCCCTTTGAGTTAGGGGTAAGTGAAGCGACCCCTTCCAGCTTGGGGGTGGGGGGGGGGGTCAGTGTGAGCCTGTTTAAGGTCTAATTAAATACATTCTGGCTATTTAGATTAAATTTAATAGGGAAAGTACATCAAGACAACCAAAACCATTTACCAACAGCCATTATAACTATCTTGTTAATCATGCATTTTAAAGAGAATAAACTCAAAATAGCATAGTATTACTAGATTAGGCTATTAAAGTAGTGACATCATGTACCTATTATATTCAGCATAACCACTACAGCACTATTATTCCCTTTATAAATCACTGACCATTATTGTTATCATTGCATCATGCATAAGACTATCAAAATTCAAAACGTTACCAGAAAGGAGTCATATACAGAACTTTTACCATAGATTAGGTTAGTGATTTGGGCTATGAATATTTTACTAATTCATCCTCCTTGATCTCCAATTTACTTAAACAAAAATCATACTGAGTCCAAGAACAATGCACAATGGTATTTATATTACCATTTTCATAACTAAACTAATCATTATGTTTTGCATGATATATGGCCTACCACCATAGATAAGGACATGAGAATTAAAGAATGCAGGGACAATTTTCAGTTTCACCCAACCAACGATTTTCTGATGTGGCTTATGTGTTTCTGGGGAAATATGTAGTAAATTAATTGATGTTCTACATCACTTCCGTCGCAACTTGAAAACTAAGCATTTGCGACGGAAGTGATGTAGAACATCAATCAATTGAGATCTGTTATTGAAATGATAAAGACTAAAGACAGGACAAAGTGCTTTTAAAACCTACAAACGGAAGTCAGTTTGCATTTTTAGGTTTTTCTTGATAGTATTTTTACCAAAAATGCGTCTTTACTGGTCCATGCGTCTTTACTGGTCAAGTAACCCTATCAGGTACCTCCCTTAACATTTAGAGGCGAAAACAAACATTTATCCATACACATCAATGTCTATCAACAACACTTCAGTTAATTTGTCACAGTACAAGTCTAGATAACGTGTAATTACTACAGAAAATTGGAGAGGAATCTCCCATACTCACCCATTAGCAGGAAAACACAGCTGTTCTGATGTAAACAAAGGCGTGTTGAGTGTTGCCATCTATGGTTAGGTTTATTTATTTTTATTTTATTATATTTCATTATTTATTTTTGTTTTGATTAATTTTTAAAAATCAATTTTACTCTCCAAACACTTGAACTTTTTAGGTAGGGACCCCTTTGCACTTGCACCATGTGCGCAGTCTTGGATGAGCCCCTGAACCCCTTGGTCCTCGGGGCCCCCAAATGCGCGGGGCCCTAGGCAAATGCCTAGTTTGCCTATGCGGTAATCCAGCCCTAGGTGAGTACACACAAACAGGCCAAGTGTCTTAGTGAAAAGTGCCTTGGTCAAAATGATACCTAACCAACTCTGACAGACTATACTCCATACTATGACTGGACTGCTACTGTTCCTCAAGGTTCAGTACTGGGACTGCTACTGTTTTCTCATGATTTAGTACTGCGACTGCTACTGTTCCTCCTATACATAAACAACACGCTTGTCGGGAGAGTCATATACAGTATATCCCTGTTTGTAGACGACGTAAAGCGAATGAGAATAAACACCGGAACAGACAGGATGCTGCTGCCAGAGAACCTGGACAGGGAACCTCGTCATTCTTTCCATATTTATTCTCCTCTGTATTTGACTGAAAAAGCCTACTGTTAGGCGAAACGTTTCAACAATAAAGATACCTTAATAATAATAATAATAATAATAATAATAACAACAACAACAACAATAATAATAATAATAATAATAATAATAATAATAATAATAATAATAATAATAATAATAACAATAATAATAATAATAATAATAATAATAATAATAATAATAATAATATTATTATTATTATTATTATTATTATTATCTTTATTTACTACAAGTACAAGTACATGTGTCATACTCATCTACCTATCGGTATTGTCTACCATTCTCACACTTATAACAGACCGGTGGCCATTAAACTACCATGGCAAATGCGAGGTTATGAAATACAGCGAATAAAAGTGAAGACCAGATACGGAATACAGACTGGGGATAACAGATGCTTCGACCATTGGAAAAAACTAAAGGTTCTAGTATATCACCGGAGGCATGAATCAAGAAACAACAGTATGTCTAACACACTTACCAACGTCCTCTCTGGTATTTCAGAAGCCTGCTTATGACTTATCATACACAAGACAGTAAACAGCACCGACATGGAGCCTCTGCCTCACCAAACATACCTGGAGTATACCTGGAGGGTGTTTCGGGGGTCAACGTCCCCTCAACCCAGTCGTTGACCAGGCCTCCTGGTGGATCAGGGCTTGATTAACCAGGGTATTACTGCTGGCCGCACACAGTCCAACGCACGAATCTCGTAACAAATCAGCCGGGCTGATTTGTTACAAGCTTTGTTCCAGAGCTAAGAGAAAAAGACTTAGGAAGAAGTGCCAAAGGAAGGAAACTTGAGGAACATAGAATATAAGAAAGAAAAACACATTAGGCTAGCTGGCCCATTCTTTGTGCGTTCTTTACCCACACCCACCTTTTCTCACTCATATTTGTTTATCCTAGTTTGTCCCACTCATCTACAGATCATTTGCCAAAACAGTGCTTTTCTTAACATATCCTGTCTTTAAAGCTATCCAAAGCATTAAATTTAATCACGCTACTGGATAGTTTGTTCCACTCATCTACAAATCAGTTGCTAAATAGGTGCTTTCCTAAAATCTTTCTCCACTTCAGTCATATTTCCCTTCATTCAATGTCTTGCAGAAGTATGCAGGTTGTGTGAGAGTTCTGTATTTTTCTTCACAGGAAGGATTCTAAGTGCAAGGGATTGAGTTTGTTACCCCCCTGCAGTGTGAGTGCACATCTTTCATTTGTGTCCATTCTGCAATGTGGAGACCAGAACTATGCCACATGATATGTGGCACAGTTGTGGTCTCTGCATTGCAGTTTCAGCAGTAGCAACAGACACAGCAACAGAAGTTGCAGAAACAGCTATATATGCAACAATTGCAGATGCAGCAACTGCAGAAGTAGCAGCACTGGCTACAGGCAAATGCAGTAACAGTAATTACAGATGCATCAACAGCAGTCATAATAGCAACAGCAGCAGCTACAGGTGCAACAGTAGCAGTAGCTGCAACAGTGATAACAACAACAGCAACAGCAGGAGCAGCAGCAGCAGTGACAACACCAGCATCAATCTGAAGTGAAGATGGAAAAGGACATCTGAAAATTGGAGGCTACGCAGGGAAGGCTACACTACCCAACAAAAGCGCAAGTACAAGATCTGGGGAAGTAACTAAGAGTCTCTACAGGAGATTATCGCCCCCCATGTCGCGGTCCCAGACCAGGCCGTGGGGGACGTTGACCCTCAAAACACCCTCCAGTTCTCCAGGACTCCAGGTTGTTGTCATGATCTGTCAAGCTATTGGTTGCTGCAGAACCAAGTGGAGTCACAACAAGAGATACATAATACAGCAGCTGGAGGTATAATAGGTAACGTAGCAGCAGGAACAGCTGAGCAGCACAGTTTATAGCAGCATCGAGAAAATTAACTAGAACGATGTAGCCAGCAACAAGAGAAAAACAGTTGATTGTATAATTATATGTATATATATATATATATATATATATATATATATATATATATATATATATATATATATATATATATATATATATATATATATATATATATATATATATATATATATATATTGATTCTACCCACTAAGGTGCTCGTGGATTTCTTCCCAGGAATGTATACCTGGAGATTATTCTGGGGATCAACGCCCCCGAGGCCCGGTCCACGACCAGGCCTCCCGGTGGATCAGAGCCTGATCAACCAGGCTGTTACTGCTGGCCGCACGCAGTCCAACGTACGAACCACAGCCCGGCTGATCCAGCACTGACTTTAGGTATCTGTCCAGCTCTCTCTTGAAGGCAGCCAGGGGTTTATTGGTAATTCCCCTTATGCTTGATGGGAGGCTGTTGAACAGTCTTGGGCCCCGGACACTTATGGTGTTTTCTCTTAGTGTATCAATGGCGCCCCTACTTTTAATTGGGGGTATTTTGCATCGCCTGCCCAGTCTTTTACTTTCGTAGGGAGTGATTTCTGTGTGTAGATTTGGGACCATTCCTTCTAGGATTTTCCAAGTGTAGATTATGATACATCTCTCCCTCCTGCGTTCCAACGAGTACAAGTCAAGTGCTTCCAAGCGTTCCCAGTAGTTAAGGTGCTTGACAGAACTTATACGTGCAGTAAGGGATCTCTGTACACTCTCTAAATCTGCAATTTCACCTGCTTTGAACGAAGATGTTAATGTACAGCAGTATTCCAGCCTAGAGAGAACAAGTGATTTGAAAAGGATCATCACTGGCTTGGCATCTCTCGTTTTGAACGTTCTCATTACCATCCTATCATTTTCTTTGCACGTGTGATCGTGGCACTGTTGTGATCCTTGAAAGTGAGATCTTCAGACATTACTACTCCCAGGTCCCTTACATTATTTTTCCGCTCTATTGTATGGCCAGAGTTTGTAGTATACTCTGTTCTAGTTATTATCTCCTCCAGTTTTCCATAACGGAGTAGTTGGAATTTGTTCTCATTGAACATCATATTGTTTACCGTTGCCCACTGGAAAACTTTGTTTATATCTTCTTGAATTTTGGCATAACCTGCTGAAAATGCAATGTCGCTGGTACACTAAGAGAAAACGCAATAAGTGTTCGGGGCCCAAGACTGTTCAACAGCCTCCCACCAGCCATAAGGGGCATTACCAGTAGACCCTGGTTGTTTTTAAGAGGGACCTGGACAGATACGTAAAGTCGGCGCCGGATCAGCCGGGCTGTGGTTCTTACAGTGGATTGCATGCGGCCAGTAGTAACAGCCTCGTTGATCAGGCCCTGATCCACCGGGAGGCCTGGTCGTGGACCGGGCAGCGGGGGCGTTGATCTCCAGAATACCCTCCAGGTAGACCGAGAACGGGCCTGAAAGCTGAGACAGAGAAGTCAACCTCTAGGGAGAACGAGAGGTCAGTGAAACTAGCAGAGAGAGCCTCGTAGGAAGAGAAAGAGAATTAACCGAGGATGAAGCGAACAAAGACAGGGAGTGAGAACAGGGAATAAGAGAGGCCATAGGAGAGGCGGAGGGAGGTAACAAAGAATGTAGGAGGGAGGGAGGGAGGGTTGAGGATTTGGTGCCTTTCGCGTCCTGCCCGGCAATTTGGAATGGGAGCAAAATTCCCTTCACGGTGGCAACTTGGTACCTTCCATGGGTGTGTGGGGACTTATTAGTGGTTCGGCGTGAGAAAGAGAAGGCCCCCACTCCATGTCCACGTTTGAGTTGAATTTTGTGTTCTCCAGTACATGTCACTCACCGTTATCGATGTTTATGGTTAGCGCTCTGATGTCCCGAACCTTTCTTATTATGAGCGGAGCCGGGCGGTTCACAACAAAAACGGTATTGGGGCAACGGTAGTGTTGTCAAGGTGGCGCTGGCTACCATGCCTCTGCTTCAAGAACTCAGGATACTAACACTCAGGTGTTTACTCTCCGCGGGAGTTGCACGGTCAACAGTTTCATGCGCGGAGAGTTAAGACTAAACCTCGGGTGTAAGAGAATGAGAGAGAGAGAGGACGATGGATGATGGCGAGTGTCAACACTGAGGTGGGCGAGGCTTGTGGTGGCTGTCAAATCCTACCTCTTCCCTGAGTCCTGCTGGCCTTTCCTGCACCCCATCCTGGCCGCTCCCCGCATCTTCTTGTATTCTCGGTGTTGCTCCCTCCTCCTCCTTTTCCATGCCTCATTTTTCATCTACCCCCTTCCCTCCCAACATTCCGCATCACACACTCTGGTTCACGGGTTATGCTTCAGGGTCTCTTCCGTTGCACATTTTGTTTTATCTTAATGGGAAAACATTTAGCCACTACGGGAAGAACCTGAGTTCAATCCAAAGGCGAAGATAGACATATGGGCAGGTCTCCTGATGCGTACTGCCCTTTTTAACATAGCGGTAAATATATACCAAAGATACGGTAGGCTGTCACGGGTCGCATCCTAGGAAAGAAAACCTAAGAGAACTGCAAGGTTTTATTGGGTTATCTTGGGTGGTTAACATTCCGAGTGGTTTCTGGAGTTTATCTGGAGAGAGTTCCGGGGGTCAACGCCCCCGCGGCCCGGTCTGTGACCAGGCCTCCTTAGGTCAGTGTCCCAGGATGCGACCCACACCAGTCGACTAACACCCAGGTACCCATTTTACTGATGGGGAACATAGACAACAGGTGGAAAGAAACACGTCCAATGTTTCTACTCTGGCTGGGAATCGAACCCAGGCCCTCACCGTGTGAAGCTAGAGCGTTAACCACCAGGAAGAAAATAATCTCACTCGACCTGCATATTTTCCAATCCTGCGCCTTCCTTCCCAGGTCCATCTATCACATTCCCTGTATTTCGTAGTTCAATATGCTCTGCTCCTGAGGAAATACAGTGCAGGCACTCTGCTTCCCACCTCCAGACCCACAACTTCCTCACCCATCCTTCAGAGTACAGGCACCGCGCTGGACAGATATCTAAAGTAGGTGCCGGATCAGCCGGGCTGTGGTTCGTACGTTGGATTCCGTGCAGCTACCAGTAACAGCCTCGTTGATCAGGCCCTGATCCACCAGGAGGCCTGGTCGTGGACCGGGCCGCGGGGGCGTTGATCCCCGGAATACCCTCCAGGTAGACTCAAGGTTCGCACCTACAGACCCACAACTTCCCTACCCATCTTTCAGGGTAGAGGCCTTTTGCTTCCTACCTCCAGACCCACAAATTCCCCACCCATCCTTCAGAATTCAAGTACTATACTTCCCAAAAAACCATTAAAACAATTTTAACAGATTTCTGAAGCCCAAGTTAAAAATATCGCAAATGTATGATGGAGGACGACGCGCTAGCTACCCTTCACATTCCCTCCTGTGATGAAGGACTCTTGACCCTAGGAACTGGAGTAACCCTCCAACTTCCTAATAATAATAATAATAATAATAATAATAATAATAATAATATTAATAATTATTATTATTATTATTATTATTATTATTATTATTATTATTACTATTATTATTATTATTATAATATCTTTATTTTTAAAAGTACATGTACAAGGTATACAGACCAAGCTGACATTATTTACATACTACTATACAGAAAGTCGCTTGTTATGCAGAGCATTTAGAGTAAATTAGGCCAGTTTTGTCCTAGGATGCGACTCACACCAGTCGACTAACACCCAGGTCAGGTACCCTTTATTACTGATGGAAGAACATGGACAACCGGTGTAAGGAAACATGCCCAGTGTTTTCAACCTTTGCCAGGAATCGAACCCGGACCCTCACCATGTGAAGCAAGAAGTTTTGCCACCGGGCCACGGGCAACCTGATTATCTCTCACTCCAAAAACAGTGTATAAATCTTACAGGGCCTACTGTTGCCCAATGACTTTTTAACTGTCTCCCCATCATATATATAGGGGGGATTACCAATAGACTCTTGTTCTTCTTCAAGGACCTGGATTGATATCTAAAGTCAGTGCCTGACGAGCCGGGCTGTTATTCGTACGTTGGATTGCGTGCGACCAGCAGTAACAGCTAGGTTGATCAGGCCCTGATCCACCATGAAGCCTGATCATGATTCGGGCCGCAGGGCCGTTGACTCCCAGAACTCTCTCCAGGTCGATGAATAAAATAATAATAATAATAATAATAATAATAATAATAATAATAATAATAATAATAATAATAATAATAATAACAATAATAAATTCTTGTGTACTCCGTATCTTTTATTCATCTTTCGTCTCTTCCCGTAACCTTCATATTCTCCCGCTTTACGTGTCTCTAGTTTACCATCTGCCTGAAGTATGGCTCAGCAGGAGCTCTCAGTAGTTCAGTGTAGATAGAGGAAGAGAAGGAGGGGAAGGAAAAGGAGGAAGAGGAGGAGAAAAAAACGAAGAAGAGACGGGATAGAAGGAAGACCAGCACTGAGGCAAGGAGGCTGTGAGTCACCTCAAGGGGGAGAAGAAAGACTGAAGGAAGGGAGCAAGAAGCCGCTAACTTGAAGATTAGTTCCTCAAGAAACCTTCCTTCAGTGCACCATCACCATTACACCCACTCACTCCTTCACTAGTCCTCCCCTCACCCGTCTTTCCTATCCATTTTCCCGCCCACTCTACATCTTTCCCCCTCCCACTCCACCCCTTTCCCTCCCGTCCACCCTTCTCTTCTCGTTTCTGTTTCCCTCTTCCACCCAATTTCCTCCTCCTTCCATTTCCCTTCAATCGCCCACTCCACCCCTTTACCCCAGTCCACCTTTCCCTTCTCTTTCCTAGCTCCCTCTTCCATTATCATTTTTCTCTCATCCACCCAGTTTCCTCCTTTCCCCTCCTCTGCCCACTCGGAAGCTGTCATAGTGAAAGGCTCTGTTCCACAAGGCACAGTACTCGCCCCCATCCTGTTTCTCATCCTCATATCACACACAGACAGAGATGTAATCAACAGCACCGTGTCATCCTTTGCAGACTGGACTGGAAGAAAATCAGAATGCAGATGTAATATACACAGATTTTGCATAAGCGTTTGACAAGTGCGATCATGGCTTAATAGCGCACAAAATACGTGCTAAAGGAATAACTGGCAAAGTGGGGAGATGGATCTTCAACTTCCTAACCAATCGAACACAAAGAGTAGTGGTCAACAGAGTTAAATCGGAGGCTGCCATAGTGAAGAGCTCTGTTCCACAAGGCACAGTACTCCCCCCCCCATCCTGTTCCTCATCCTCATATTAGACATAGACAGAGATGTAACCCACAGCACCGTATCATCCTTTGCAGACGATACTAGGATCTGCATGAGGCTGTCATCTATTGAGGACAGGGTTAACCTCCAAGAAGATATAAACAAAGTTTTCCAGTGGGCAACGGAAAACAATATGATGTTCAATGAGGACAAATTACAACTACTCCGTTATGGAAAACTGGAGGAGATAATAACTAGAACAGAGTATACTACAAACTCTGGCCATACAACAGAGCGGAAAAATAATGTAAGGGACCTGGGAGTAGTAATGTCTGAGGATCTCACTTTCAAGGATCACAACAGTGCCACGGTCACAAGTGCAAAGAAAATGATAGAATGGATAATGAGAATGTTCAAAACGAGAGATGCCAAGCCAATGATGATCCTTTTCAAATCACTTGTTCTCTCTAGGCTGGAATACTGCCGTACATTAACATCTCCGTTCAAAGCAGGTGAAATTGCAGATTTAGAGAGTGTACAGAGAACCTTTACTGCACGTATAAGTTCTGTCAAGCACCTTAACTACTGGGAACGCTTGGAAGCACTTGACTTGTACTCGTTGGAACGCAGGAGGGAGAGATATATCATAATCTACACTTGGAAAATCCTGGAAGAAATGGTCCCGAATCTACACATAGAAATCACTCCCTACGAAAGCAAAAGACTGGGCAGGCGATGCAAAATACCCCCAATTAAAAGTAGGGGCGCCATTGGTACACTAAGAGAAAACACCATAAGTGTCCGGGGCCCAAGACTGTTCAACAGCCTCCCACCAAGCATAAGGGGAATTGCCAATAAACCCCTGGCTGCCTTCAAGAGAGAGCTGGACAGATACCTAAAGTCAGTGCCGGATCAGCCGGGCTGTGGTTCGTACGTTGGATTGCGTGCGGCCAGCAGTAACAGCCTGGTTTATCAGGCCCTGATCCATCGGGAGGCCTGGTCATGGACCGGGGCTCAGGGGCGTTGATCCCCGGAATAACCTCCAGGTAGACTGTACTAGGATCTGCATGAGATTGTCTTCTATTGAGGACGCGGTTAACCTCCAAGAAGATATAAACCAAGTTTACCAATGGGCAACGGAAAACAATATGATGTTTAATGAAGACAAATTGCACCTACCTAATGAATGTAGCGACAGAGAGGGAGGAGAATTATTTTTTATTTTTTTTAGCTACCACACTTGTAAATATAAATAACTCTTTTTAACTTATTCCTAGTACATCTCCTTTATATATCTCCTTTACTGTATAATAATGAGATATTATCACCTTCATAGTTTAATAATAAGGTATTAAAAGGACCCCAATGGAAATAAGTCACTTTGACTTTTTTGGATTATCCCAGAGTCAAAACACATATGCTGCTATGTATAATAATCTATGTAACTGTATTTGTTTATACCTGAATAAACTTACTTACTTATAGATACTCCGTTATGGAAAATTGGAGGAGATAATAACTAGAACTGAGTATTCTACAAATTCTGATTATACAGTAGAGCGGAAAGATAATGTGAGGGAGGGAGCCAACAAGACTAGGAAACACACTTGACCTTATCTTCACAAATAATGAGGACCTGATAAGAGACATAAGAATATCAAAAACAACTAATTCCGATCACAATCTAATCGAAGTCCAGACGTACATGCATAGGGGTCCTGAACAGCAGAATGCATGTACCGGTGAAGGTGTCTTCACAAAATACAATTTCAACAACAAGAACATCAACTGGGACCAGGTAAACCATGTCCTAAACGAAACATGTTGGGAAGATGTCTTAAATGACATGGACCCAAACCAGTGCCTTGAAAGGATCAACTTCCTGGTAGCCGAAGCATGTTCTAGGCATATTCCCCTAAGAAAGAAGAAGAGCAGGAGTAAACTGGAGAGAAAAAGACGCTCCCTCTACAGAAGACGACGAAGAGTCACTGAGCTCCTCAGGAGTGCTAGAATATCTGATACACGAAAGGAGGCGCTGACCAGGGAAGTGGAAACTATCGAACTTAAGCTAAATGACTCTTACAGGAACCAGGAGAGGCAGGAGGAGCTTAAAGCTATTAGTGAAATTGAAAGAAATTCAAAATATTTCTTTTCATATGCCAAAAACAAGGCAAATACCACATCTAGTATCGGGCCCTTACTCAGACAGGATGGGACTTACACAGACGACAACAAGGAAATGAGTGAAATATTGAAATCCCAGTACGACTCTGTGTTTAGTGAACCACTAATCGGTCTGAGGATCGACGACCCAAATGATTTCTTCATGAATGAGCCTCAAAACTCCATAAATGTATGCCAGATTTCCGACATTACCCTAACTCCGATAGATTTCGAAAAAGCCATTGACAACATGCCTATGCACTCAGCCCCGGGCCCAGACTCGTGGAACTCTGTTTTCATTAAGAACTGCAAGAAACCCCTCTCGCGTGCCCTAAGTACACTATGGAGGAGGAGCTTGGACATGGGTGAGATTCCACAGTCACTTAAAACAACGGATATAGCCCCGCTCCATAAAGGTGGCAGCAAAGCATTAGCTAAGAACTATAGACCAATAGCTCTGACGTCCCACATCATAAAAATCTTTGAAAGAGTGCTAAGAAGCAGGATTGCAAATCACCTGGATTCCCAAAATCTGCACAATCCAGGGCAACATGGGTTCAGGGCAGGTCGCTCCTGCCTCTCACAACTACTGGATCACTATGACATGGCCTTGGATGCACTGGAAGAAAATCAGAATGCGGATGTAATATACACAGACTTTGCAAAAGCATTTGACAAATGCGATCATGGTGTAATAGCCCATAAAATACGTGCTAAAGGAATAACTGGGAAAGTGGGGAGATGGATCTTCAACTTCCTAACAAATCGAACACAAAGAGTAGTGGTCAACAGAGTTAAATCGGAGGCTGCCATAGTGAAGAGCTCTGTTCCACAAGGCACAGTACTCGCCCCCATCTTATTCCTTATCCTCATATCAGACATAAACAGAGATATACACCACAGCACCGTATCATCCTTTGCGGATGATACTAGGATCTGCATGAGGCTGTCATCTGCTGAGGACGCGGTTAACCTCCAAGAAGATATAAACAAAGTT
Source organism: Cherax quadricarinatus (assembly GCF_038502225.1). Taxonomy (NCBI): domain Eukaryota; kingdom Metazoa; phylum Arthropoda; class Malacostraca; order Decapoda; family Parastacidae; genus Cherax; species Cherax quadricarinatus. The sequence continues at coordinate 20,540,693 of NC_091313.1, forward strand.
TTCCAGAGGGCGACGGTAAACAATATGATGTTCAATGAGGACAAATTCCAACTACTCCGTTATGGAAAACTGGAGGAGATAATAACTAGAACAGAGTATACTACTGACTCCGGCCATACAATAGAGCGGAAAAATAATGTAAGGGACCTGGGAGTAGTAATGTCTGAGGATCTCACTTTCAAGGATCACAACAGTGCCACGATCGCACGTGCAAAGAAAATGATAGGATGGATAATGAGAACTTTCAAAACGAGAGATGCCAAGCCCATGATGATCCTTTTCAAATCACTTGTTCTCTCTAGGCTGGAATACTGCTGTACATTAACATCTCCATACAAAGCAGGTGAAATAGCAGATCTAGAGAGTGTACAGAGATCCTTTACTGCACGTATAAGTTCTGTCAAGCACCTTAACTACTGGGAACGCTTGAAAGCACTTGACTTGTACTCGTTGGAACGCAGGAGGGAGAGATATATCATAATCTACACTTGGAAAATCTTGGAAGGAATGGTCCCAAATCTGCACACAGAAATCACTCCCTACGAAAGTAAAAGACTGGGCAGGCGATGCAAAATGCCGCCAATAAAAAGTAGGGGCGCCATTGGTACACTAAGAGAAAACACCATAAGTGTCCGGGGCCCAAAACTGTTCAACAGCCTCCCATCAAGCATTAGGGGAATTGCCAATAAACCCCTGGCTGCCTTCAAGAGAGAGCTGGACAGATACCTAAAGTCAGTGCCGGATCAGCCGGGCTGTGGCTCGTACGTCGGACTGCGTGCGGCCAGCAGTAACAGCCTAGTTGATCAGGCCCTGATCCATCGGGAGGCCTGGTCGTGGACCGGGCCGCGGGGGCGTTGATCCCCGGAATAACCTCCAGGTAACCTCCAGGTAACCTGGGAGTGGTAATGTCTAAGGATCTCATTTTTAAGTATCACAACAGTGGAATGATCACAACTGCCAAAAATGATAGAATGGATAATGAGAATGTTCAAAACAAGAGATGCCAAGCCATTGATGATACTTTTCAAATCACTTAGTTCTCTCTAGGCTGGAATACTGCTGTACACTGACATCTCCATACAAAGCAGGTGAAATTGCAGATCTAGAGAGTGTACAGAGAACCTTTACTGCACATATAAGTTCTATCAAACACCTCAGCTACTGGGAACGCTTGGAAGCACTTGACTTGTACTCGCTGAAACGCAGGCGAGAGAGATATATCATAATCTACACTTGGAAAATCCAAGAAGGAATGGTCCGGAATCTGCCTACAGAAATCACAAAGAAATCACCTCCAGGTCCAGGTAGGTAGACCTCCTACGAAAGTAGGGGCGCCATTGGTATACTAAGAGAAAGCACCACAAAAGTCCGGGACCCAAGACTGTTCAACAGCCTCCCACCAAGCGTAAGGGGAATTACCAATAAGCCCCTGACTGCCTTCAAGAGGATGCTGGACAGACACCGGATCAGCCGGGCTGTGGGTCATACGTTGGACTACGTGCGGCCAGTAGTAACAGCCTGGTTGATTAGGCCCTGATCCACCGGGAGGCCTGGTCGTGGACTGGGCTGCGGGGGCGTTGATCCCCGGAATAGCCTCCACCCGCCTGCCCTCAACTACAGCGACTGCCTCACAACACCCTCCCTTGCTCTTACCCCTCCACCTTTCACCCCTCCCCCTCCCGTCTAGTCCTCTTGCTTCCCTCCTCTCTAGTCTTCTTGCTTCCCTCCTCTCTCCCTCCCTGTCTCCTACCAATAAAGAACCTCACTTCATCAGTTGAAAAGCTGCAGGGCCACGAATAATGACAAGAATAAAGAATTGGTAGGAGAGAGAGAGAGAGAGAGAGAGAGAGAGAGAGAGAGAGAGAGAGAGAGAGAGAGAGAAAGAGGTCTATTGCTAGTCCACTCATCTTACACACTGTGGTCGTTGATTCGATCCCCGGTACGGGTGGAAACACTACCTGGAGGTTACCTGGAGGTTATTCCGGGGATCAACGCCCCCGCGGCCCGGTCCATGACCAGGCCTCCCGATGGATCAGGGCCTGATCAACTAGGCTGTTACTGCTGGCCGCACGCAGTCCAACGTACGAGCCACAGCCCGGCTGATCCGGCACTGACTTTAGGTATCTGTCCAGCTCTCTCTTGAAGGCAGCCAGGGGTTTATTGGTAATTCCCCTAATGCTTGATGGGAGGCTGTTGAACAGTTTTGGGCCCCGGACACTTATGGTGTTTTCCCTTAGTGTACCAATGGCGGACGTGTTTCCAGAAGACAACTACCGTCCTTGTTTATCCTGTCGCTGGAATAGGTACCTGGGTGTTAGTTGACTGATGTGGGTTGCATCCTGGGGACAAAACCGACCTAATTTGTTTAAAATACTCTGCATAACAAAGGACTTTCTATATGCTCCACTTTCTTGGTTTGCATGCCCTCCCCCCCTCTCATCTGCGACTGCTTGACAGAGTAGAGAACAGAGCAAGACGTCTCATTTCTCGCCTGGACCCATCCTGGATAGATCTGTCATTTCAGCAGAGCCTTCAACACAGGAGGGATGTGGGTGGCCTTACTGTTATGTACAAGGCCAATATTGTCAAAGTACCACACTTGGATCCACTTCGAGGACAGCGTGAAACAAGCTTTTATGCCACAAGACGGGCAGAAAGCAGCAACTTCACTCTGGCTGTACCCTTCTCCAGAACATCACTCCATCTGAGATCATACATACCCAGGATGACTCGAGTATGGAACACATTCGTACAGGATAATGATGTCAACGAGATAAAGTCAGTTGATCAAATGAAAATGCTGGCCCACAGATGGCTCCAACTTCATCCTGTTCCGTACTTGTATGTCTCATAACAATAAAAATGCTTTCAAATGAGCTGATGTAGGTAACAGCTCTTAGCTTGCCAATAAAGTTAGGAATCCTTAACCTGTAATATAGCTGTCAATAAAGCTAGGGATCCTTAACCTTGTTAAACCCTGTGTAAAATAAAAAATAGTAGTATGTCATTGATATCAGTTAGGACTATATACCTTGTCCATGTTCTTGTAGAAAAAAGATTATTTTTTCTTTTATTGTTGTTATTATTATTATTATTATTATTATTATTATTATTATTATTATTATTATTATTAGTAGTAGTAGTAGTAGTAGTAGTAGTAGTAGTAGTAGTAGTAGTAGTAGTAGCAGCAGCACTAGTTTCAGAAATGAACAACCACAACAACGACAAGAAGGCAGACATCACTCACAAGTGCTGCATCACAACTGGTACAGTCATGGGCAGAAGGGATTCTTAAAAACAAACTACACGTATCCTGAAGAATAAGATTCTGGAATTTGTTGATCTTTAGTTCGTTTTCCATACTTTCATCAGTCACCGCCACCAGAACTCTCATGTAACCAAGACGCCTGGTCTGAGACCAGGCCACGGGGGGCGGTGACCACCGAAATTGATTCCAGGAAGACTCCATTCAAAGCAGGTGAAATCGCAGATCTAGAGAATGTACAGAGATCCTTTACTGCACGTATAAGTTCTGTCAAGCACCTTAACTACTGGGAACGCTTGGAAGCACTTGACTTGTACTCGTTGGAACGCAGGAGGGAGAGATATATCATAATCTACACTTGGAAAATCTTGGAAGGAATGGTCCCAAATCTGCACACAGAAATCACTTCCTACGAAAGCAAAAGACTGGGCAGGCGATGCAAAATGCCCCCAATAAAAAGTAGGGGCGCCATTGGTACACTAAAATCTATGCAAATGCGCCAGAGAAAAAAGGTCCTCCCGGTACAGAATGAGACAATTTTTCAAATAATGCCACTTCACCACTTCACCGTCTCCAACAGACTGATCAAGACTGGGGGACTGATCACCTCAGACTGCTTCATGTCTTCCACTGTCTCTAGTTTTATTTCCAGTATTGGATATTTTTGTTGTTATTGTTGTTATTGTTATTATTATTTTTATAGTACTACAACAGTTTACGCCGTATTAAGTAAGTCCGGGGATAGTATATTGTTCAGATCTGGGCAATATATATTTTGACTCTGACTTTGTGTCAGTAGCAATGTCAGGGTCAAAGACAGAGTCAAAGACAGAGTCAAGGAGAGAGTCCAAGACAGAGTCAAGGACAGAGTCTAAGACAGAGTCAAGTACAGAGTCCAAGACAGAGTCAAGGACAGAGTCCAAGGCAGAGTCAAGGACAGAGTCCAAGACAGAGTCAAGGACAGAGTCCAAGACAGAGTCAAGGACAGAGTCCAAGACAGAGTCAAGGACAGAGTCAAAAGACAGAGTCAAGGACAGAGTCCAAGACAGAGTCAAGGACAGAGTCCAAGACAGAGCCAAGGACAGAGTCCAAGACAGAGTCAAGGACAGAGTCAAGGACAGAGTCTAAGACAGAGTCAAGGACAGAGTCCAAGACAGAGTCAAGGACAGAGTCCAAGACAGAGCCAAGGACAGAGTCCAAGACAGAGTCAAGGACAGAGTCCAAGACAGAGTCAAGGACAGAGTCCAAGACAGAGTCAAGGACAGAGTCCAAGGCAGAGTCAAGGACAGAGTCCAAGACAGAGTCAAGGACAGAGTCCAAGACAGAGTCAAGGACAGAGTCAAAAGACAGAGTCAAGGACAGAGTCCAAGACAGAGTCAAGGACAGAGTCTAAGACAGAGTCCAAGACAGAGTCAAGGACAGAGTCCAAGACAGAGTCAAGGACAGAGTCCAAGACAGAGTCAAGGACAGAGTCAAAAGACAGAGTCAAGGACAGAGTCCAAGACAGAGTCAAGGACAGAGTCCAAGACAGAGTCAAGGACAGAGTCCAAGACAGAGTCAAGGACAGAGTCAAAAGACAGAGTCAAGGACAGAGTCCAAGACAGAGTCAAGGACAGAGTCCAAGACATAGTCAAGGACAGAGTCCAAGGCAGAGTCAAGGACAGAGTCAAAAGACAGAGTCAAGGACAGAGTCCAAGACAGAGTCAAGGACAGAGTCAAAAGACAGAGTCAAGGACAGAGTCCAAGACAGAGTCAAGGACAGAGTCCAAGACAGAGTCAAGGACAGAGTCCAAGGCAGAGTCAAGGACAGAGTCAAAAGACAGAGTCAAGGACAGAGTCAAAAGACAGAGTCAAGGACAGAGTCCAAGACAGAGTCAAGGACAGAGTCCAAGACAGAGTCAAGGACAGAGTCCAAGGCAGAGTCAGCATCAAGATGCGAGGCACTCAGAGGTACATTAATATAAATGGTAAACTAGGAGCTCAGAAGTTGCTATATAAAGTTATCAACGTTGAAATTTTACAGTTAACTGAAGTAAGTATTGACAGACTATCACGTGAACAACACCTTACTCCATTTTTCCCAGTTTCTTCATGAAGAAATGTCCAGTTGGCTTCTACACATGCTAAAATATATCCAGACTTTTCTGTAAAGAAAAAAAATAGGAAGCGTTTAAGGTTTAAAGCCGAGCAGAAGAGACGTTCTTCAGGTATTCCACGGAAACCATTTTTGTTTACTCACAATATCGTAATAACACAGTTGCAAACAACCCACGGAACGGATAGGTTTTGAACCCACGGCTTGGAGTTCAAACCCCACTCGTGCCATTTTTTTTTTAAATGAAATTCGAAAATTAAAAGTTACAAGGAAAACAACAGGGCGAAGCTTTCTTTTGAGAAATGCGCACCCCACTAAAAGTTTGAAGCCGATATGAAGCTGCATTCTCCGGATATTCCAAACCATACAGTAATTACGGGTTTAGTAAATACATTTGTAAAACTGAGAAACTATACGAGAGATATACATGATAATATACACTTGGAAGGTCCTAGAGGGATTAGTACCAAACCTGTACACGAAAATCACTCCATATGAAAGGAAAAGACTCGGCAGATGCAACATTTTCTCGATGAAAAGCAGGGGCGCCACGAGTACACTGAGAGACAACACAATAAGTGTCCCGGGCCCAAGACTTTTCAACTGTCTCCCAGCATACATGAGGGGGATTACCAATAGACCCCTGGCTGTCTTCAAGAAGGCACTGGACAGGCACCTAAAGTCAGTACCTGACCAACCGGGCTGTGGTTCGTACGTCAGCTTGCGTGCGGCCAGCAGTAACAGCCTGGTTGATAAGACCCGGTCTGAGACAGATGGTCTCAGACCGGGCCGCGGGGACGTTGACCTCCGAAACCCTCTCCAGGTAAACTCCAGGTAATACGACCTATGTTGTTAAATGTTTCATTTATTTTATAAGTCAACCATTAAAGATTGTTGCCCTGTACATGACGCCTGCCAGCCTGCCAGCCTGCCTGCCAGCCTGCCAGCCTGCCTGCCTGCCAGCCTGCCTGCCTGCCAGCCTGCCTGCCTGCCAGCCTGCCTGCCTGCCTGCCAGCCTGCCTGCCAGCCTGCCTGCCAGCCTGCCAGCCTGCCTGCCTGCCAGCCTGCCTGCCTGCCAGCCTGCCAGCCTGCCTGCCTGCCAGCCTGCCTGCCTGCCAGCCTGCCAGCCTGCCTGCCTGCCTGCCTGCCAGCCTGCCTGCCTGCCAGCCTGCCAGCCTGCCAGCCTGCCTGCCTGCCTGCCAGCCTGCCAGCCTGCCTGCCTGCCAGCCTGCCTGCCAGCCTGCCAGCCTGCCAGCCTGCCTGCCTGCCTGCCAGCCTGCCTGCCTGCCTGCCTGCCAGCCTGCCTGCCTGCCTGCCTGCCTGCCAGCCTGCCTGCCTGCCAGCCTGCCTGCCTGCCAGCCTGCCAGCCTGCCTGCCTGCCTGCCAGCCTGCCTGCCTGCCTGCCAGCCTGCCTGCCTGCCTGCCTGCCTGCCTGCCAGCCTGCCTGCCTGCCTGCCTGCCAGCCTGCCTGCCTGCCAGCCTGCCTGCCTGCCAGCCTGCCTGCCTGCCAGCCTGCCAGCCTGCCTGCCTGCCTGCCAGCCTGCCAGCCTGCCTGCCTGCCAGCCTGCCAGCCTGCCTGCCTGCCTGCCTGCCTGCCAGCCTGCCTGCCAGCCTGCCTGCCTGCCAGCCTGCCTGCCTGCCAGCCTGCCAGCCTGCCTGCCTGCCTGCCTGCCTGCCAGCCTGCCTGCCTGCCAGCCTGCCAGCCTGCCTGCCTGCCAGCCTGCCAGCCTGCCTGCCTGCCTGCCAGCCTGCCTGCCTGCCTGCCTGCCTGCCAGCCTGCCTGCCTGCCAGCCTGCCTGCCTGCCTGCCTGCCTGCCTGCCAGCCTGCCTACCTGCCAGCCTGCCAGCCTGCCAGCCTGCCTGCCTGCCAGCCTGCCAGCCTGCCTGCCTGCCTGCCTGCCAGCCTGCCTGCCTGCCAGCCTGCCAGCCTGCCAGCCTGCCTGCCTGCCTGCCAGCCTGCCAGCCTGCCAGCCTGCCAGCCTGCCAGCCTGCCTGCCTGCCTGCCAGACTGTCAGCCTGCCAGCCTGCCAGCCTGCCTGCCAGCCTGCCAGCCTGCCTGCCTGCCAGCCTGCCTGCCAGCCTGCCTGCCTGCCTGCCAGCCTGCCAGCCTGCCTGCCAGCCTGCCAGCCTGCCAGCCTGCCTGCCAGCCTGCCAGCCTGCCAGCCTGCCTGCCAGCCTGCCTGCCAGCCTGCCTGCCTGCCAGCCTGCCTGCCTGCCTGCCAGCCTGCCTGCCTGCCAGCCTGCCTGCCTGCCAGCCTGCCAGCCTGCCTGCCTGCCAACCTGCCTGCCAGCCTGCCTGCCTGCCAGCCTGCCAGCCTGCCTGCCAGCCTGCCTGCCTGCCTGCCTGCCAGCCTGCCAGCCTGCCTGCCTGCCAGCCTGCCAGCCTGCCTGCCTGCCAGCCTGCCAGCCTGCCTGCCTGCCTGCCAGCCTGCCTGCCTGCCTGCCAGCCTGCCTGCCTGCCAGCCTGCCTGCCTGCCTGCCTGCCTGCCAGCCTGCCAGCCTGCCTGCCTGCCAGCCTGCCAGCCAGCCTGCCTGCCTGCCTGCCTGCCTGCCTGCCTGCCTGCCAGCCTGCCAGCCTGCCAGCCTGCCTGCCTGCCAGCCTGCCTGCCTGCCAGCCTGCCAGCCTGCCTGCCTGCCTGCCTGCCAGCCTGCCTGCCTGCCAGCCTGCCAGCCTGCCTGCCTGCCTGCCTGCCTGCCAGCCTGCCTGCCTGCCAGCCTGCCAGCCTGCCTGCCTGCCAGCCTGCCAGCCTGCCTGCCTGCCAGCCTGCCTGCCTGCCTGCCTGCCAGCCTGCCAGCCTGCCTGCCTGCCAGCCTGCCTGCCTGCCAGCCTGCCAGCCTGCCAGCCTGCCAGCCTGCCAGCCTGCCTGCCTGCCAGCCTGCCAGCCTGCCAGCCTGCCTGCCTGCCAGCCAGCCTGCCTGCCAGCCTGCCTGCCTGCCAGCCTGCCTGCCTGCCAGCCTGCCTGCCAGCCTGCCAGCCTGCCTGCCTGCCTGCCTGCCTGCCAGCCAGCCAGCCTGCCTGCCTGCCTGCCTGCCAGCCTGCCAGCCTGCCTGCCAGCCTGCCAGCCTGCCAGCCAGCCTGCCTGCCAGCCTGCCAGCCTGCCTGCCAGCCTGCCAGCCTGCCTGCCAGCCTGCCAGCCTGCCTGCCTGCCAGCCTGCCAGCCTGCCTGCCTGCCTGCCTGCCAGCCAGCCTGCCTGCCTGCCTAAAAGCCTGCCTTCCTAAAAGCCTGCCTGCCTAAAAGCCTGCCTGCCAGCCTGCCAGCCAGCCTGCCTGCCAGCCTGCCTGCCAGCCTGCCTGCCAGCCTGCCAGCCTGCCTGCCTGCCTGCCTGCCTGCCTGCCTGCCTGCCTGCCTGCCAGCCTGCCAGCCTGCCTGCCTGCCAGCCTGCCTGCCTGCCAGCCTGCCAGCCTGCCAGCCTGCCTGCCTGCCAGCCTGCCTGCCTGCCTGCCTGCCAGCCTGCCTGCCTGCCTGCCTGCCTGCCTGCCAGCCTGCCTGCCTGCCTGCCTGCCTGCCTGCCTGCCTGCCTGCCTGCCTGCCTGCCTGCCTGCCTGCCTGCCTGCCTGCCTGCCTGCCTGCCTGCCTGCCTGCCTGCCTGCCTGCCTGCCTGCCAGCCAGCCAGCCAGCCAGCCTGCCTGCCTGCCTGCCTGCCTGCCAGCCAGCCTGCCTGCCTGCCTGCCTGCCTGCCTGCCTGCCTGCCAGCCAGCCTGCCTGCCTGCCTGCCTGCCTGCCTGCCTGCCTGCCTGCCTGCCTGCCTGCCTGCCAGCCTGCCTGCCTGCCTGCCTGCCTGCCTGCCAGCCAGCCAGCCTGCCAGCCTGCCAGCCTACCTCCCTGCCAGCCAGCCTGCCTGCCTGCCTGCCTGCCTGCCTGCCTGCCTGCCTGCCTGCCAGCCTGCCTGCCAGCCTGCCTGCCTGCCTGCCTGCCTGCCAGCCTGCCTGCCTGCCTGCCTGCCTGCCTGCCTGCCTGCCTGCCTGCCTGCCTGCCTGCCTGCCTGCCTGCCTGCCTGCCTGCCTGCCTGCCAGCCTGCCTGCCTGCCTGCCTGCCAGCCTGCCTGCCTGCCAGCCTGCCTGCCTGCCTGCCTGCCTGCCTGCCTGCCTGCCTGCCTGCCTGCCTGCCAGCCTGCCTGCCTGCCAGCCAGCCTGCCAGCCTGCCTGCCTGCCTGCCTGCCTGCCTGCCTGCCTGCCTGCCTACCTGGAGGATGTTCCGGGGATATGATCAGACCTCCCGGTGGATCAGGGCCTGATCAACCAGGTTGCTACTGCTGGCTGGACGCAATTCAACCTAGGAACCATAACCCGGCTGGTCAGGTACTGACTTTAGGAAGTTATCCAATTCCCTCTTGAATGCAGCCGGGGGTCTATTGGTAATCTCCTTTATCTATGATCTGACGATCCTGAACATTCCCGGACCTCTGATACTTATTGTGTAAATGAAAAAAATAATATTATGTCTTTTCGGAATTAAATTTGGCAGCTACACACTCCACTAGTAACACCAGACTTATTCTAAGTCAAGTCGAAACCAAACAGAAGAGGCTTTCTAAAATTATCATTTGTAAACCAAAATCGGGTCAGGTGTATGCAAGAGTAAGCAGAGAGCGCCTGCACGCCTGCACGCCTGCACACCTGCACGCCTGCACGTCTGCACGCCTGCACGCCTGCACGCCTGCACGCCTGCACACCTGCACGCCTGCACGTCTGCACGCCTGCACGCCTGCACGTCTGCACGTCTGCACACCTGCACGCCTGCACGCCTGCACGCCTGCACACCTGCACGCCTGCACGCCTGCACGCCTGCACGCCTGCACGCCTGCACGCCTGCACGCCTGCACGTCTGCACTCCTGCACGCCTGCACGCCTGCACTCCTGCACGCCTGCACGCCTGCACGCCTGCACGCCTGCACGCCTGCACGCCTGCACGCCTGCACGCCTGCACGCCTGCACGTCTGCACGCCTGCACGCCTGCACGCCTGCACGCCTGCACGTCTGCACGCCTGCACGTCTGCACGTCTGCACACCTGCACGCCTGCACACCTGCACGCCTGCACGTCTTCACACCTGCACGCCTGCACGCCTGCACGCCTGCACGTCTGCACGCCTGCACACCTGCACGTCTGCACGCCTGCACACCTGCACGCCTGCACACCTGCACACCTGCACGCCTGCACACCTGCACACCTGCACGCCTGCATGTCTGCACGCCTGCACACCTGCACGTCTGCACGCCTGCACACCTGCACACCTGCACGCCTGCACGCCTGCACGTCTGCACACCTGCACGCCTGCACGCCTGCACGCCTGCACGCCTGCACACCTGCACGCCTGCACACCTGCATGCCTGCACGCCTGCACGTCTGCACACCTGCACGCCTGCACGCCTGCACACCTGCACGCCTGCACGTCTGCACACCTGCACACCTGCACGCCTGCACACCTGCACGAACTTTTTTCAACTATTTCCACACACTGACAAACTTGCAGCTACACAAAATAAATTTAGTGAGTAGTGTCCTGCCTGTCACTTGTCTCTCATATTATATATTGAAGACGTTCAAACACGTACAATTATTTATATTTAAAGTGAGTTAACTTGAAAAAATTCCAGGTTGTTTCGCCCATGAAACTGGGATGATGATACTTACACACTCCAAACACACTCCCAACCTCCTGCTACTTAGAATACACTTACACACTCCAAACACACTCCCAACCTCCTGCTACTTAGAATACACTTACACACTCCAAACACACTCCCAACCTCCTGCTACTTAGAATACACTTACACACTCCAAACACACTCCCAACCTCCTGCTACTTAGAATACACTTACACACTCCAAACACACTCCCAACCTCCTGCTACTTAGAATACACTTACACACTCCAAACACACGCCCAACCTCCTGCTACTTAGAATACACTTTCGTGAATGTTTGAGGCCGATCAGAAGAGGCTTGCTAAAGTTATCACAACAATCACAACTTCGAGGGCGCCCAGGCTAGCTAATACTTTCAAAACCCGCTATTCTATTACACTAAACTAGCATTACAGAGTTGAAGGCGATCGGATAAGCCATTCTTAAGCTATAAACGAAAGTTTAAAGACAAATAAAGTCAGAGAAATATAATAATACAAGACTTAATCTTACTGAATGTGAAGGACTGTGGAGAGTCATAAATAGAAGTCTAAGGAGAAAATAACAAGTCTTATTAGTTCGTAAATAATTCTGACAGGCTGTTGTTGTTGTTGTTGTTGTTGAATCAAGAACTGTTGTTGTTCGTGATGCTGCTGATGATGTTCGTGTGTGTTGTGTAAGCAGTGCTGTTGTTGTCGAATCTGCTTCTAGTGTTTTCGTTGTTGTGTGCTGTTCCTGGCCCTTGAGGTTTTGCCTTAGAAACTGCTGCTGCAATTGGTGCTTCTGCTAATGTTGTTACTGCTGCTTTTGTTGTCTCTGCTGTTGTTTCATCAGGAACTTCTACCTCTCCTGTTGCTTCTACTTCCTCCGTTGCTGTTGCAAATCGCTGCTGCTGCTGCTGCTGCTGCCACCTCCTCTGCTGCTTCCTTTCCCATTATTTACCATATTTTTCCCCTCCCCGAATCCGCAGGAAACGTAATTATCCTTTTTTCTTTGCTAATCCCGACGCTAATTCGGAGCGGTGGTGACTCACGCCCAAGTGTATAGGTGGGGGCACAGTAGGTTACCACTCCAGTGGTACACTACCCACCCCAGCCACACACCTCCGTCTTCTGCCATGGATAAAAGACACTAAGACAAGCTTTATTTTCAAAATCTTATTCCTAAACGAAGTGCAGCTAGCTTGGGGAAAAAACCCTCAGTAATGCAGAACAGTGATGTGTAGAGCGAACATTATCTGTGAACAAGTCTGGCCATACCACCTTCTGTAATGGTCTTTTCCTTGTTTGTAAGTAAGCAAACAAACAAACAAGCAAGCAAGTAAGCAAGTAAGTGAGCAAGTAAGGAAACAAGGAAGCAAGTATGTCAGCAAGAAAGCAATCAATCAATCAAGCAAGCCAGCAAGTAAGCAAGCAAGCAAGTAAGCAAGCAAGCAAGCAAGCAAGTAAGCAAGCAAGCAAGCAAGCAAGCAAGCAAGCAAGCAAGCAAGCAGGTAATTAAGCTTAGTTAGTTAATACACATAAATACAGTTACACAAATTATCATATATAGTAAATTATAAATTATAACCCCAAAAGAGTCAAAGTGACTTATTTCCAACGGGGTCTTTGACCCCAGCGAAGAGAAAGAATTATCCCTATCCTTCTTACTTTCCATAACTACAAAAGAAATAATTGGAAAAGTGGGCAGATAGCTTTTAACTTTCTAATAAAAAGAACGCAATAGAGTCATAGTAACCATAAAAGAGAAATTAAATTAGATACTGCTAGAGTGCACAGATCTGTTCCCCAGTTCTTTTTCTCATCCTTATATCCGACATAAACAGCTAAATACATCTTAGTTGTGTATCATGTTTTACTGATGATACTAGAATCAGTATGAGAATGGCATCCATAGAGGATGATACAGCAAATCTTCAAGGTGGTTAACACCAAGTCTTGCAGTGGACCACACAAGACAAAATGATACTCAGTCAGGACAATATTCGGTTATTCCTATATGGAAAAATTGAGGAAACGAAAACTGGAACAGTATAAAACTAACTTTAATAACTTACCTGAGTGAAAGACTAACTTGAGTGAGTGAGGAGTAATAAACTTTACAGGATCTCACTTTCATGGATCACAACAGTCGGTATCACAAGAACGTGAAAAATGATAGG
>NC_091313.1:20563839-20568839 GCF_038502225.1 Cherax quadricarinatus
GCGGGGGTCCTAATTATAGCCTCGTATGAATTCTACCCACAACTCTCAACTAACTCAGAGGTATAGACAACATCTATTTACTGCGAGGTGAAAATGGGTAGCAGTTGTAAGACTTGGCCATACATCCTGACGGTATAACCTATATTGTCAAATATATATAATATATTTAGTGTAGGAATGCCTTGGGAAGTTGTAAAACTACGTGGAAGAAATACAAGAGTGAAAATGGTTGGCCGAACCTGCCTGGTATGGGTCAGTAAGGCTACTGCAATGTTCTTTTAATTCACACGTTCTTGACTATGTGAACTTTTCCACAAATTCGCTCCCATATGGCACTTATAATTGCGCTGTAGCCCTCTCGGTGGCTGGTTATCCTCCTTAATCGAAACCCCACATAAGTTCGACCCTTTCACATGTATTTTCTAGATGGTCAGTTATAGTTCTTCAACTTGCTATAGTTTCCCAGGGATTGAGTCCTTTCAGCTGCTTTCTAACCTTCCATCAGTGGCAGCCATCCGTTCAAATCAATTTGTCATGCCTTTGACCATTTCAATTGTGTTGCAGGATCATAAGAAATGCACGGATGGTCAGTGATGACTGAAGCTCCTGGCTCCCTTCACACGCTCTGGCCATTGTTGGTTGAGCTGCAGCCTGCAGCCAGCCACATTCACAGACCCTCCACCATTTGGTTTGTGTTGCAGACAACTTCGTTGCGTCGCAGACAGCTTCGTTGTGTTGCATTGATGAAGGTTAGCAATGGCAGCATCTGAAAATTTCGCATAAGCTGTGCTCTTTTGAGACTTGTGTCACCTGCCAGTCGTGGCTGCCATTTATAGCAGCCAGTAGTGACTGTCTGTCCTGGCTCTGTGCCCTTGTTGCTATGCCTCTGACACAGCTGGAGCACGTGTTGCAGACAGGAGAATGGTGTTGCAGATGCTGCGAAGGCAGCATATCCTCATACCACTAAGCTAATTTTCAAACGAAGCTCCGAACATCAATTTCTTAGTAATTCCTGCATACTAAGAAAAGTTTTTATCTTTGTTATTATCTGGGATTAATAAGGTTAGTTAAGGTTGCTTGGTCGGTTGATAGGTCATTAAGGAGGTCAGTAAGGTTGTAGATCATCTGTTTACATCAGCTGAAAATTATTTACTGCCAAATATAGGCGCACTGGAGCTAAGTAAATTCTCAGTGCATTCAAACCTAGATACACTGCCTCCGCTGGTGTGTACAGTTCCTCACAGTTCATACACATCTAACAGCTATGCTCATCGCAATATATACAAAAAAAGTTAGGTTATATAACGTTATGTATGTTGATTTTTTTTCAAATAAAAGTTTCACGCATTGTCATTATAATAATAATAATAATAATAATAATAATAATAATAATAATAATAATAATAATAATAATTATTATTATTATTATTATTATTATTATTATTATTGTTGTTGTTGTTGTTATTATTATTATTATTACTGTTATTATTATTATGATTATTATTATCATTATTGTTACTATTATTATTATTGAACTAGTTAACAATTCACAAACTAAATTAGCTATTTTAAGTTAACTGTGATACACTGGTCATGAAGCTAAATTTATTAACTCACTACCACGCAAGTTTTTTTTTTTATTAGAATCTGCTGATAAATATTTTTGTCATTTAAGGTTGAAGAACAACATGATATATGTAACCTAACAACCTTAGTTATTATATTAAACATAGACAGTAAGTGTGGTGCACGCAATGACAAAAATAATAAGATCTTTCGTAAGGTAAATCCATCAAATATATCCTTAACAAAATTAAGAGAAATTTACATATAGACATACAAACATACAAGTGGTTCCCACTTTACAGCGCTTTGCTTTATAGCATTTCACTAATACAGCTTTAAGCAGAGGTATGATAAAGCTCAAGGTTCAGGGAGAGTGACCTAGTAGCGACCAGTGAAGAGGCGGGGGCCAGGAGCTTGGACTCGACCCCTGCAACCTCAATTAGGTGAGCACAACTAGGTGAGTACAACTAGGTGAGTACAACTAGGTGAGTACAACTAGGTGAGTACAACTAGGTGAGTACAACTAGGTGAGCACAACTAGGTGAGTACAACTAGGTGAGCACAACTAGGTGAGCACAACTAGGTGAGTACAACTAGGTGAGTACAACTAGGTGAGCACAACTAGGTGAGTACAACTAGGTGAGTACAATTAGGTGAGTACAACTAGGTGAGTACAACTAGGTGAGTACAGCAGTTTTCATTTATGCCTGTTCTTCATTTATTCCGACTTACTTCAATAAATATGTTCACCACTCACTACAAGCTAGTGGAAAATATTTTATGGTAAGTAGTGTGTGTACTGTTTATACATTTTTTAGGTCTAGTAATATTGCCCACTTAATATATGATAGTGTAAACATGTCATCAGGCTTTTATATGCATTTGAAAGTGAAATATAAGGCTAGGATTCCCTTTACTGCGGATTTTGCTTTACAGCAGTAACCCGGAACCTAACCTGCTGTATAAGCGGGGCCCTGCTGTATACCTACCACAGATTAGGTTAGGTAAGTTATGTTAGGAAACAGGGCAAGTGTTTCCTGACGCTGGTCTTCAGGTTAGGTTAGGTAAGGTTTGTCAGGAAACAGGGCAAGTGTTTCCTGTCATGGGTCTTAGTCATATGATGACCCACAGCTGGAGCTTTTGGTCATCTGACCAAAGCCTTCTGCTAGCCCTTTAAAAGTTATGGTTATAATTATAACTATTGACCTTAAGGGGTATGTTGGTTCCCCTGTTTTCTAATATGTTATTTTCCCCCTATAATCTACCCTGTCCATAATTATTATCGCATTTGTTTTGTCTGTTTCGTAAGGTGAAGTCCAGGATCTTTCTTAATTCATGGTATAACTTAACGAATCTGTGGGAACAATTGTGTTGCAGAGGTCCGAGCTTCGTTCAGACCTCTGCAACACAATTGCCCTCAAATATTTGTTAAGTTATACCATGAATTAAAAAAGATCCTGGACTTCACCTTACGAAACAGACAAAACAAATGCGATAGTAATTATAAACAAGGCAGATTATAGGGGAAAAATAAACATGATGTTAGAAGTCAGGGAAACTCACGCGCTTCTTAACTATCACATTTCTCAAAGTTTTTCACTTGTATTCAGTGTGTCTCTCCCTCACCAGTGTCCAGCAGTAGTCGATCAGCAAACTGATCGCCAGGCTTCCCCCTGATGTCTTTTATCCGTGATGGCTGTCTTGGTCAAATCATTCACCCCGGTGTTCTTTTTCACAGACATTGTACGTGTCAGATCAACAATAAGTTCACATTTGAATTCGTCGTCTCAAAATTAGCTCTAAAGGTATCTTGATAGTTAATTTTAAGTTACACGCGAACTGAAACTTTTGTTGACCAGTCTTGCTCTTGTAATTATTATTATTATTATTATTATTATTATTATTAGTAGTAGTAGTAGTAGTAGTAGTAGTATAAATATTATTATTACAATAATAATAATAATAATAATAATAATAATAATAATAATATTATTATTATTATTATTATTATTATTATTATTATTATTATTATTATTATTATTATTATTAAAACCATATGACTGCAGGTGAGTGGGACCACTAATACCCAGGTAAGAAGGTGACGGATCAATGGTTGCTCGTGAACAGGAGAGATTCCATTCTTTGAGAATAGTTCCAACCCCCTTCCATGTTCTTTGTCGTTATGTTACTTTCCGAGGCGGGCAGGTAAGGCTGCAGCACCTGGCCCAGGTGACACAGGCACTACATACCATGCCCTAAAAAAAGGGGGAAAAAAGGATTAGCTACCTACAATGTTGCAGCCGGCAGTTCTGCCTCTTCACGTGGGTCCAGCCAGCTAGCCAGCCAGCCGGCCAGCCGGCAGCCGTTCTTGTAGCCGCTAGCTGGGCAATGTCAGCAGCGTTGTGAGCGCGTGTGATCCGCTACTGACTGCTGCTGCAGGGACTGCTTGATAGATTGGTCTGCTGTTGGGCCTGTTGCTGTTAGTGCCGCTTCTGAAGTTACTGTTGCTGTTATTCCGCTTCTGAAGTAACTGTTGCTGTTAGTGCCACTTCTAAAGTAACTGTTGCTGTTAGTCCCGCCTCTGAAGTTACTGTTGCTGTTAGTGCACACACACACACACACACGCACACACACACACACACACACACACACACACACACACACACACACACACACACACACACGCACACACACACACACACACACACACACACACACACACACACACACACACACACACACACACACACACACACACACACACACACACGCACACACACGCACACACACACGCACACACACGCACGCACACAAGCACACACACACACACACACACACAACTAACACACACACACACACACACTCTCTCACACACACACACACACACACACACACACACACACACACACACACACACACACAGTGGGCGCCTGTGACGAGCGGGGTCCCACAGGGGTCAGTTCTAGGACCAGTGCTATTTTTGATATATGTGAACGACATGATGGAAGGAATAGACTCTGAAGTGTCCCTGTTCGCAGATGATGTGAAGTTGATGAGAAGAATTAAATCGGATTAGGATGAGGCAGGACTGCAAAGAGACCTGGACAGGCTGGACATGTGGTCCAGTAACTAGCTTCTCGAATTCAATCCAGCCAAATGCAAAGTCATGAAGATTGAGGAGGGGCAAAGAAGACCGCAGACAGAGTATAGGCTAGGTGGACAAAGACTACAGACCTCACTCAGGGAGAAAGACCTTGGGGTGACCATAACACCGAGCACATCACCGGAGGCACACATCAACCAAATAACTGCTGCAGCATACGGGCACCTGGCAAACCTGAGAATAGCGTTCCGATACCGTAATAAGGAATCGTTCAAGACACTGTACACTGTGTATGTTAGGCCCATACTGGAGTATGCAGCACCAGTCTGGA
>NC_091313.1:20573839-20586339 GCF_038502225.1 Cherax quadricarinatus
GGCAAAGCTCCTGATCATGGGTGACTTTAGCCACAAGGAGATCGATTGGGAGAACTTGGACCCACATGGGGGCCAAGATACATGGAGGGCTAAGATGATGGAGGTGGTACTGGAAAACTTCATGTGCCAACACGTAAGGGACACTACAAGAGAGAGAGGAGAGGATGAACCAGCAAGGCTGGACTTAGTATTCACCTTGAGTAGTGCAGATATCGAGGACATCACATATGAAAGACCCCTTGGGGCCAGTGACCATGTGGTTTTAAGCTTCAAATACACAGTAGAGCTACAAGTGGAGGGAGAAGCAGGAAGGCCAGGACGAATGAAGCCAAACTACAAGAAAGGGGACTACACAGGAATGAGGAACTACCTGAATGGGGTTCAGTGGGACAGAGAACTGGCAGGGAAGCCAGTTAATGAGATGATGGAATATGTAGCAAGAAAATGCAAGGAGGCTGAGGAGAGGTTTGTACCCAAGGGTAACAGGAATAATGAAAAAGCCAGGATGAGCCCATGGTTTACCCAAAGGTGCAGGGAGGCAAAAACCAAGTGTGCTAGGGAATGGAAGAAATATAGAAGGCAAAGGACCCAGGAGAATAAGGAGAACAGTCGTAGAGCCAGAAACGAATATGCACAGATAAGAAGGGAGGCCCAAAGACAATATGAAAATGACTTAGCAGCGAAAGCCAAATCTGACCCGAAACTGTTGTACAGCCACATCAGGAGGAAAACAACAGTCAAGGACCAGGTAATCAGGCTAAGGAAGGAAGGAGGAGAGACAACAAGAAATGACCGTGAAGTATGTGAAGAACTCAACAAGAGATTCAAAGAAGTGTTCACAGAGGAGACAGAAGGGACTCCAGAAAGACGGAGAGGTGGGGCACACCACCAAGTGCTGGACACAGTGCACACAACCGAGGAAGAAGTGAAGAGGCTTCTGAGTGAGCTAGATACCTCAAAGGCAATGGGGCCAGATAACATCTCCCCATGGGTATTGAGAGAGGGAGCAGAGGCGCTATGTGTACCACTAACAACAATATTCAATACATCTATCGAAACAGGGAGATTGCCTGAGGCATGGGAGACAGCAAATGTAGTCCCAATCTTTAAAAAAGGAGACAGACATGAAGCATTAAACTACAGACCAGTGTCACTGACATGTATAGTATGCAAAATCATGGAGAAGATTATCAGGAGAAGAGTGGTGGAACACCTAGAAAGGAACGATCTCATCAACAGCAGCCAATATGGTTTCAGGGACGGGAAATCCTGTGTCACAAACCTACTGGAGTTCTATGACATGGTGACAGCAGTAAGACAAGAGAGAGAGGGGTGGGTGGATTGCATTTTCTTGGACTGCAAGAAGGCGTTTGACACAGTTCCACACAAGAGATTGGTGCAAAAACTGGAGGACCAAGCAGGGATAACAGGGAAGGCACTACAATGGATCAGGGAATACTTGTCAGGAAGACAGCAGCGAGTCATGGTACGTGGCGAGGTGTCAGAGTGGGCACCTGTGACCAGCGGGGTCCCGCAGGGGTCAGTCCTAGGACCAGTGCTGTTTCTGGTATTTGTGAACGACCTGACGGAAGGAATAGACTCTGAGGTGTCCCTGTTTGCAGATGACGTGAAGTTGATGAGAAGAATTCACTCGATCGAAGACCAGGCAGAACTACAAAGGGATCTGGACAGGCTGCAGACCTGGTCCAGCAATTGGCTCCTGGAGTTCAATCCCACCAAGTGCAAAGTCATGAAGATTGGGGAAGGGCAAAGAAGGCCGCAGACGGAGTACAGTCTAGGGAGTCAGAGACTACAAACCTCACTCAAGGAAAAAGATCTTGGGGTGAGTATAACACCAGGCACATCTCCTGAAGCGCACATCAACCAAATATGCTGCAGCATATGGGCGCCTAGCAAACCTCAGAACAGCATTCCGACATCTTAATAAGGAATCGTTCAGGACCCTGTACACCGTGTACGTTAGGCCCATATTGGAGTATGCGGCACCAGTTTGGAACCCACACCTAGCCAAGCACGTGAAGAAACTAGAGAAAGTGCAAAAGTTTGCAACAAGACTAGTCCCAGAGCTAAGAGGTATGTCCTACGAGGAGAGGTTAAGGGAAATCAACCTGACGACACTGGAGGACAGGAGAGATAGGGGGGACATGATAACGACATACAAAATACTGAGAGGAATTGACAAGGTGGACAAAGACAGGATGTTCCAGAGATTGGACACAGTAACAAGGGGACACAGCTGGAAGCTGAAGACACAGATGAATCACAGGGATGTTAGGAAGTATTTCTTCAGCCACAGAGTAGTCAGTAAGTGGAATAGTTTGGGAAGCGATGTAGTGGAGGCAGGATCCATACATAGCTTTAAGCAGAGGTATGATAAAGCTCACGGCTCAGGGAGAGTGACCTAGTAGCGATCAGTGAAGAGGCGGGGGCCAGGAGCTTGGACTCGACCCCCGCAACCTCAACTAGGTGAGTACAACTAGGTGAGTACACACATGCACACACACACACACACACACACACACACACACACACACACACACACACACACACACACACACACACACACACACACACACACACACACACGCACACACACACACACACACACACACACACACACACACACACACACACATCACTGTTTTCTTGGTGGGGGAGACTAGTGGTGATCACTGTTTTCTTGGTGGGGGAGACTAGTAGTGATCACTGTATTTTGGGGGTTGAGAGAGAGTGAGGGAGAGAGAGTCAGTAGTGAGGTGGTGCAGTCAGTGTCTGTGTCTCCTGGGTTATGCAGGTTTCTGTATTACTCTCAGGTTTATAAAAAAAAAGATATTTACAGCAAAAAAAAAGCAAAATTCTCCACTATTTTATAAATAATGTCATCAATTTCTGGGCGTTTTTAGGGCGCAAAGTCATGGCCCTAAATACTCTGCATATACAAGGGCTTTCTGCGTGTACACCCAAATGTCATTCACCTTTGTACAAACATTGTATCAAGCTGAAGTAAAGTACATATTACTATCACTGTTACTATTGTAGTGGTAACGTAACATCTTGCGAGTGGGCAGACTGGCACTCACTCTTAACATGCTCCACTCACTCACATGTTTTTTTTTCTAAACAACAATAAAAAATCGAGTAAAGGAAACAATAGCTAGAAGGGAAAATAAAATGACGTAAACTACAAAAAGTCAAATATGTTTACATAAAAATATTATATGTCAATTTTCCCGAGTTTACTTGGAGTCAGTCCCTCAGCCTAGGGAGACTGTCATCCCCACGAGCTCCTTAGCTGGGGAGCAGATGGCAGACCATAGGCCTAGCTTCTCCCTGCGAGCCCCGTGAGGGCGGGGACTGTGGCTAGGCCTGGGGACACTTGGTCCCAAAGATAAAGGGGTACTTGTACCTCCTCCCATGGGAGACTTAGGTGTCGAGACACTCCCCAGATAAGGAGCCAAGGCCGGGTCACCACTCTTGGAAAAGACCCGGACCGGGAGAATACCGGAGATTAAAAAAAAAAGACCACCTCAAATATTATTTCTCCAAGTCTGATGGACTAATTACATCATCGTCGTTTTACTACTACACCTGCTGCCTCCGTATTTGACTGAAGAAGCCTACCGTGTAGGCGAAACGTTTCAACAATAAAAATACCCAACCGTTGCACATGTGCCATTATCATATTCAACCATAACCATGTAGATACAGTATCGGAGATAGACAGTACTATTTCACCTGCCATCAAGGAAAGTAGCCGCCACTGATAGTATCTTGGAGTATTGGCTTAAAAGTCATTCTCGTGCATAGACTAATATTTCTATGAGCAATATCGTAAACTATTGCCATCCTCGGGCAGGGCCAAGACTGACTGTGTATAATAGTCGTACAAAGTATATTTTATACTGTTTTAACTCCTCGGTTTGTAACGCATCCTCTGTACTTTACAAGACCACTGATTAAGGCCAAATGACTATCTTACAGTCTACAAGACTGTGATGGTTTGATACCCAAGAGTTTAGAACAAGCGGAGGATATCAGTGGTCAAACTTAAAATATTGTGACCGTGAGTGAGAGACAACATAATATAAGGCAGTCTTGGGGCAAGAACATATGGATGTTACTGACGTACTGAAGAAATCAGTAAAGACAGACTGAAGAACAAACTTTAACTCGGAGTTTTAATAGGTCAATAAGCTGCTGAAGTTCTGCACAGAGCGGAACGTTGTCACAATAAAAGTTTATTCTTTAACGTTTGTCTTCTCTTTAAAATCTAAATATTTCCGAGGACAGACTAAACTAGAAAGGAGACTACACAATATTAGTGAAGGAAATGTTGGAAGCTAATATATGACGGTGTGTATGTGATGTTAGTGGTGGAGGAAAGAATGCTAGACAGCAAGAGTGTAACATTGAGAGAGAGAGAGAGAGAGAGAGAGAGAGAGAGAGAGAGAGAGAGGGGGGAGGGAGTGAGGATTCGTGTAAGGGAAGGGGGGACGTGGTTGGAGAGTTCCTCCATTGACCAAATGGTGCTATTTGATCAGTAATGACCGGGGATAATGTGTCCACTGCTAGGCTGCTTCCTCTCTCTCTCTCTCTCTCTCTCTCTCTCTCTCTCTCTCTCTCTCTCTCTCTCTCTCTCTCTCTCTCTCTCTCTCTCTCTGTCTCTCTCTCTCTCTCTCTCTCTGTCTCTCTCTCTCTCTCTCACACACACACACACACGAGGAGAGGTTAAGGGAAATCAACCTGACGACACTGGAGGACAGGAGAGATAGGGGGGACATGATAACGACATACAAAATACTGAGAGGAATTGACAAGGTGGACAAAGACAGGATGTTCCAGAGATTGGACACAGTAACAAGGGGACACAGTTGGAAGCTGAAGACACAGATGAATCACAGGGATGTTAGGAAGTATTTCTTCAGTCACAGAGTAGTCAGTAAGTGGAATAGTTTGGGAAGCGATGTAGTGGAGGCAGGATCCATACATAGCTTTAAGCAGAGGTATGATAAAGCTCACGGCTCAGGGAGAGTGACCTAGTAGCGATCAGTGAAGAGGCGGGGCTAGGAGCTCGGACTCGACCCCCGCAACCTCAACTAGGTGAGTACACACTGCGGTAATATAAAAGATCTGCGGGAGACAATCAGATTTCATTATAAGATGGGAAGGGTAGCTCCAGTTCCTCTGTGATAGCCTTCTCGGCTCACAACTGAAGTACCCGGGTTCAAATCAAGGGTGAGTGGAAACGTTAGCGGTTTCCTTAAACCAACTTTATCGGTTCATCTAGCAGTAAGTAGGTACTTGTGTTGCGGGTCGCATCTCGTAGTAGAGGATCACAGAACACCAGTGAGAATAAGCCAGAGTCGATTTCTGGGTTATCCTGGGTTACTAATAGTCTGAGTTAATAATCCGAGTACAGTCACGTGAACAAACACAATGATATATTAACCCTTTACCAGGCCTGGTAAAGGGTAATTACCCCTTTACCAAGTGTGGAAAAGAGTAATTACCCCTTTACCAAGAGTGGAAAAGAGTAATTACCCATCTCCAGGCCTGGTAAAGGGTTAATTAACTAAAGTTTCGGTCCTGGATCTTGATCAAGGTCCCAGGACCAAAACGTGTTTGCTCACGTGTCTCTTTAAACCACTTGTCGGTATTCATTCCAAGGTTTACTGAGTAAAGTCATCATCATCACTCATCACTCCACCAGAGGACTTGAGGTAAACATGGAACTATGGTGCCTCCCGTAGCTTACAAACACTATCAACAACATTCCCCAGAGAAGCAAATTTAAGAACAGTCCTCATTCATAAGGAAAATTATCAATAAAGCCTATGCTGTTTTCAAGGGGAAACTCGACAGATTCCTCAAAACAATTCCTGATCAGCCAGGTTGTGGTACCTACCTTGGACTGCGAGCGGAGGGGACTAACAGCTTGAGTGATAGGGTCAGCAACTAGGAGGCCTGGTCTGGGAGCGGGCCGCGAGGACGGTGACCACCGGAAACGACTCCAGGTAAACGCAGGTATAGAACCTTTAAGTCTTTGTTCATAACTTATATAAGATCGTAAGATCGATCCTCGAGTATTCGGCTTCAGCGTGGAACCTATACATTATCTATATATAAAAATTAAAATGTGGAAATTACTTCCTAGACTACCTGGAAAAGTCTACTGGACGTTGTTCCGAAGATCAACGCCCCCGTGGCCCGGTCCATGACCAGGCCTCCGGGTGAATCGGGGCCTGATCAATCAGGCTACTACTGCTGACTGCACGCAGTCTAACTAGTTTGGTACTGACTTTGGGTATCTATCAATTTCCCTCTTTAATACAGCCAGGGGTCTATTAGTAATCCCCCTTATATATGATGGCAAGCTGTTGAACAGTCTTGGGCCCCTGGCACTTGTTGTGATTTCTCTTATTGTACTCTTGGCATCTCTGCTTTTTCATTGGAGGAATGTTGCACCCTCTGCCTAGTCTTTTGCTTTTGTAGGGAGGAATTTCAGTGTGCAGATTTGGGACAAGTCCCTCTAGGATTTTCTAGGTGTAAATTGTGATGTACATTCCTCACCTGCGTTCCAAGGACTATAGGTCAAGGGCGCCTGGTGCCTGAAATAAGAAAAAATATGTGTAAAGGAAAATATATAAATATTTTTTTATTAACACACTGGCCGATTCCCACCAAGGCAGGGTGGCCCGAAAAAGAAAAACTTTCACCATCATTCATTCCATCACTGTCTTGCCAGAAGGGTGCTTTACACTACAGTTTTTAAACTGCAACATTAACACCCCTCCTTCAGAGTGCAGGCACTGTACTTCCCATCTCCAGGACTCAAGTCCGGCCTGCCGGTTTCCCTGAACCCCTTCATAAATGTTACTTTGCTCACACTCCAACAGCACGTCAAGTATTAAAAACCATTCGTCTCCATTCACTCCTATCAAACACGCTCACGCACGCCTGCTGGAAGTCCAAGCCCCTCGCACACAAAACCTCCTTTACCCCCTCCCTCCAACCTTTCCTAGGCCGACCCCTACCCCGCCTTCCTTCCACTACAGACTGATACACTCTTGAAGTCATTCTGTCTCTCTACATGTCCGAACCACCTCAACAACCCTTCCTCAGCCCTCTGGACAACAGTTTTGGTAATCCCGCACCTCCTCCTAACTTCCAAACTACGAATTCTCTGCATTATATTCACACCACACATTGCCCTCAGACATGACATCTCCACTGCCTCCAGCCTTCTCCTCGCTGCAACATTCATCACCCATGCTTCACACCCATATAAGAGCGTTGGTAAAACTATACTCTCATACATTTCCCTCTTTGCCTCCAAGGACAAAGTTCTTTGTCTCCACAGACTCCTAAGTGCACCACTCACCCTTTTCCCCTCATCAATTCTATGATTCACCTCATCCTTCATAGACCCGTCCCAAGAAGACAAACATCATGGATCAACATGGATGGGACGAGGACCAGATGTGTCACACACTGTGTGAAGTATTCATTCAGAGTCAGGGTGTCAGAGGCGATGTATGGCAATGCCTGGAGAAGAGTTGAGCTCCATGGAGCTCAACTCTTCTCCAGGCTGAGGGACTGACTACCTCAAATACTTTTTCTCCAAGGCTGATGGACTAATTACATCATCTTCATTTCATTACTACTGCTCCCTCTGTATCTGACCGAAGAAACCTACTGTGTAGGTGATATGTTTCATCAATAAAGACACCCAACTGTTAAACATGTGGCTTAATCTTCAACTTTTCAGTATTTTATACCATTTTCAACAATAGTTCACATTTAGAGGGAAGTATGAAGAGACTTAAATTCTCCTCATGCAGTCAGTTCTCTGCTGTACTCTTAACAGTGCTTAAAGAGGCCAGCTAGAGTGCAATCTTCTGTGAAGCAGAAATAAGTTTACCGAAGACCCTCACTGCTACTTTAGAGATCAAGGAGCCCATCAGTGATCCTTATGGAACACTGCTTGTGAC
Organism: Cherax quadricarinatus; assembly: GCF_038502225.1. NCBI lineage: Eukaryota > Metazoa > Arthropoda > Malacostraca > Decapoda > Parastacidae > Cherax > Cherax quadricarinatus. The sequence continues at coordinate 20,581,852 of NC_091313.1, forward strand.
TGATGAACATTCTGATCCCCTTTAATAACCGCTTCTTGTTGTCTAAGACTCAGCTATGTATCAACGCACGAGGCTCCAACGTTGTGCTCTACCACTGGTACCTCAGCGAGGCTGTGTTCTACCACTGGTACCTCAGCGAGGCTGTGTTCTACCACTGGTACCTCGGCAAGGCTGTGCTCTACCACTGGTACCTCAGCGAGGCTGTGTTCTACCACTGGTGTACCCTCAGCGAGGCTGTGCTCTACCACTGGTACCTCAGCGAGGCTGTGTTCTACCACTGGTACCTCAGCGAGGCTGTGTTCTACCACTGGTACCTCAGCAAACATACAACTAAGTATGACGCAAGTAAGTTTATTCATTTACAGGTACACATAAATACTGTTACATAAATTATCATACATCGTAGCGTATGTGTACATTACCCAGGATGACGCCCCCTCCCCCCCAAAAAAAAAAATAAGCAAAAGTGACGCAAACATATTTTTATATTACAACCACGTGAGTCACACAACGTACGAACAACCACGTGAGTCACACAACGTACGAACAACCACGTGAGTCACAACGTACGAACAACCACGTGAGTCACACAACGTACGAACAACCACGTGAGTCACACAACGTACGAACAACCACGTGAGTCACACAACGTACGAACAATCACGTGAGTCACACAACGTACAAACAACCACGTGAGTCACCCAACGTACGAACAACCAAGTGAGTCACCCAAAGTACGAACAACCACGTGAGTCACCCAACGACGTCACGTGAGTCACCAACGTACGAACAACCACGTGAGTCACACAACGTACGAACAACCACGTGAGTCACCCAACGTACGAACAACCACGTGAGTCACACAACGTACGAACAACCACGTGAGTCACCCAACGTACGAACAACCACGTGAGTCACACAACGTACGAACAACCACGTGAGTCACCCAACGTACGAACAACCACGTGAGTCACACAACGTACGAACAACCACGTGAGTCACCCAACGTACGAACAACCACGTGAGTCACCCAACGTACGAACAACCACGTGAGTCACCCAACGTACGAACAACCACGTGAGTCACACAACGTACGAACAACCACGTGAGTCACCCAACGTACGAACAACCACGTGAGTCACACAACGTACGAACAACCACGTGAGTCACACAACGTACGAACAACCACGTGAGTCACACAACGTACGAACAACCACGTGAGTCACCCAACGTACGAACAACCACGTGAGTCACCCAACGTACGAACAACCACGTGAGTCACACAACGTACGAACAACCACATGAGTCACACAACGTACGAACAACCACGTGAGTCACACAACGTACGACCACGTGAACCCAACGTACGAACAACCACGTGAGTCACACAACGTACGAAGAACCACGTGAGTCACCCAATGTACGAACAACCACGTGAGTCACCCAACGTACGAACAACCACGTGTCACACAACGTACGAACAACCACGTGAGTCACACAACGTACGAACAACCACGTGAGTCACCCAACGTACGAACAACCACGTGAGTCACCCAACGTACGACCAACCACGTGAGAGTACGAACAACCACATGACACACAACGTACGAACAACCACGTGAGAATACACCACGTGAGTCACCCAATGTACGAACAACCACGTGAGTCACCCAACGTACGAACAACCACGTGAGTCACCCACGTACGAACAATCACGTGAGTTACACAACGTACGAACAACCACGTGAGTCACCCAACGTACGAACAACCACGTGAATCACCCAACGTACGAACAAGCACGTGAATCACCCAACGTACGAACAACCACGTGAGTCACCCAACGTACGAACAACCACGTGAGTCACCCAACGTACGAACAACCACGTGAGTCACCCAACGTACGAACAACCACGTGAATCACCCAACGTACGAACAACCACGTGAGTCACCCAACGTACGAACAACCACGTGAATCACCCAACGTACGAACAACCACGTGAGTCACCCAACGTACGAACAACCACGTGAGTCACCCAACGTACGAACAACCACGTGAGTCACCCAACGTACGAACAACCACGTGAGTCACCCAACGTACGAACAACCACGTGAGTCACCCAACGTACGAACAACCACGTGAGTCACCCAACGTACGAACAACCACGTGAGTCACCCAACGTACGAACAACCACGTGAGTCACCCAACGTACGAACAACCACGTGAATCACCCAACGTACGAAGAACCACGTGAGTCACCCAACGTACGAACAACCACGTGAGTCACCCAACGTACGAACAACCACGTGAGTCACCCAACGTACGAACAACCACGTGAGTCACCCAGCGTTATAACGACAATTTCGAAACTGGATTATGTGCGCCAGAATTAACGGCCGAAATCACCCTTTTAAAAATCAAACAACTGAACCGATTACTGGAAGACCACGTGCTCCCCTCCCCTGCCCCCAGCACCCCTGCCCCCAGCACCCCTGCCCCCAGCACCCCTGCCCCCAGCACCCCTGCCCCCAGCACCCCCGCCCCCAGCACCCCTGCCCCCAGCACCCCTACCCAAGCAACCCTACCCCCAGCACCCCTGCCCCCAGCACCCCTACCCCCAGCACCCGTGCTCTTTGCTCTCTGTTCTCTGTCTGTCTGTCTCTCTCTCTCTCTCTCTCTCTCTCTCTCTCTCTCTTCCAAACAATAGATACGACGAAAGGACTATTGTTATTATTATTATTATTATTATTATTATTATTATTATTATTATTATTATTATTATTATTAAAGAAAGGTTAATATTGATAATAATATTAGAAATAAGCAATAATATTTAGACAGGAATACATCTGCTTCTATCTTCCTCCTATTCCTTTCTTCCTATCTCTCCATCCTTCTTCCTCTGTCCTCTCAGTCCCTCCTCCTCCTCCTCCTCCTCCACCTCCTCCTCTTCCTCCTCCTCCTCCTCCTCCTCCTCCTCCTCCTCCTCCACCACCTCCTCCTCCTCCTCCTCCTCCTCCTCCTCCTCCTCCTCCTCCTCCTCCTCCTCTTCCTCCTCCACCTCCTACCTCCTACCTCCCTCCTCTCCTAATTCTCCTCCCTTCATTTCTCTTACTCCCTTTCTCCTTTATCTTCCCCCACTGTTACCTCCTCCTCCCGTTTCTTTCTCTCTTCTTTCCTTCACGTTCTCTGCGTCTCTTCCTCTTACCATTCCTTGTATCTCTACCTAAATATTAGCGGTAAACATTATTCAAAGTTTTTTGAAGAGAAAACAACAGCTAGGCCAAGACAGCAGTAACAGCAGCAGTGGTAACAGCAGCAGTGGTAACAGCAGCAGTGGTAACAGCAGCAGTGGTAACAGCAGTAACAGCAGCAGTGGTAACAGCAGCAGTGGTAACAGCAGTAACAGCAGCAGTGGTAACAGCAGCAGTGGTAACAGCAGCAGTGGTAACAGCAGCAGTGGTAACAGCAGCAGTGGTAACAGCAGCAGTGGTAACAGCAGTAACAGCAGCAGTGGTAACAGCAGTAACAGCAGCAGTGGTAACAGCAGTAACAGCAGCAGTGGTACAGCAGCAGTGGTACAGCAGCAGTGGTACAGCAGCAGTGGTACAGCAGCAGTGGTACAGCAGCAGCAGTGGTACAGCAGCAGTGGTACAGCAGCAGTGGTACAGCAGCAGCAGTGGTACAGCAGCAGTGGTACAGCAGCAGTGGTAACAGCAGTAAAAGCAGCAGTGGTAACAGCAGTAACAGCAGCAGTGGTAACAGCAGTAACAGCAGCAGTGGTAACAGCAGCAGTGGTAACAGCAGCAGTGGTAACAACAGTAACAGCAGCAGTGGTAACAACAGTAACAGCAGCAGTGGTAACAGCAGCAGTGGTAACAGCAGTAAAAGCAGCAGTGGTAACAGCAGTAACAGCAGCAGTGGTAACAACAGTAACAGCAGCAGTGGTAACAACAGTAACAGCAGCAGTGGTGACAGCAGTAACAGCAGCAGTGGTAATAGCATTTACAGCAGCAGTGATAACAGAAGTAACAGCAGCAGTGGTAACAGCAGTAAGAGAAGCAGTGGTAATAGCAGTAACAGCAGCAGTGGTAACAGTAGTAACAGCAGCAGTGGTAACAGAAGAAACAGCAACAGTGGTAACAGCAGTAATATCAGCAGTGGTAACAGCAGTAACAGCAGCATTGGAAACAACAGCAGTGGCAACAGCAGTAACAGAAGTAGTGGTAACAGCAGTAACAGCAACAGTGGTAACAGCAGTAACAGCAACAGTGGTAACAACAGTAACAGCAACAGGGGTAACAGCAGCAGGGGTAACAGCAGCAGTGGTAACAGCAGTGGCAGCAGCAGTGGTAACAGAAGCAACAGCAGCAGTGTAAGAGCAGTAACAGCAGCAGTGATAGCAGCAGTGGTAACAGCAGTAACAGCAGCAGTGGTAACAGCAGTAACAGCAGCAGTGGTAACAGCAGCAGTGGTAACAGCAGCAGTGG
>NC_091313.1:20596339-20633839 GCF_038502225.1 Cherax quadricarinatus
GCAACACGTACCAGCGGTGGTCAGATCACTACCTGCATGCAGGACCTGGCTCAACTCTACGGTTGCCTGCAGCCAGGTTTGAAGATTACGGTATTGTGCCTTTTTGTTATTTATTAGGGGCTGACTTGTCAGTTCAGTTCCGGGAGAATACCGGCGAATAATAAAAAAAAAGTTCTCGAAATGATATTCTTTTTTTTTTTAAGAAATAAGAGAAGGGACGAGAGTAGACGATGGTGAATCACAGGAAAGAGGAGAAAGAGAAGGAAAAAAAAAAAACAGAATCGCGAACGCTGGAACCATGTCACAAGTTTTGGAATGACGACACACACACACACACACACACACACACACACACACACACACACACACACACACACACACACACACTCACACAAGCACACACATATTTTCTTCGGAAAATGGCACTGCTGGCACTGCTAGTAGGTCCTGGGATAACCAAACTGTTTTGTTGCGTAGCAGCAGTTGCCGTGCGTGCAACTATGGATAAATCTGGTGCCAATGAAAGATGTCGCTTTGTTATTCTGAGGTTAATGTATATTAACCAACATTTCCGCATAATTACCCGACAAGCACTAAATTATAAAGGAGGAGTGAATAACGTCTGTCTGGCGTTCATGAAGTTTCTCACGTATGCTAACACGGAGTGAGTGAGAGAGTGAGAGAGAGAGACAATGAGAAAGAGAGAGAGAGAGGGTGGGGTAGGCTACCAGGCTTGTGTTTCAGGCCATGCGACAGGCGCCACGCCCCCTCCAACACCCCACTGCTTGCAACCCCCACCATCTCCACCTCGACCACAACCACCCCTCACCAACACCCCTCCACTTCAACTCCAAAGCCTCTCCGACACACCACCTGGTCTGGGACAGGGTCGCGAGATCGGTGATCCTCACCTTCAATTAACCTTCAAAGATATCCATAGAAGGTTGTAGTAACTGGTGGAATAATAACAGTTTTCGGAGGCCAGCCTTAGGTTTATTTGATTATATTGGTGCTATGCCCATGCCAGATGGCAGCACAAAACCTAGGCGGCACAGCACGAAATGCATTGACCGACACAAATGGTTACCTACATGTTACCTGTAGTCGCTGCCGGAGGCCACCATCCCCACGGCTCGGTCCCTAGTCCAGTCCTTCTCAATGTTACACCAGCAAGCATACACTCCATGACATACAATCCCACTTCAGCTTGCTTGGTAGGATTCATCTTTATCAAACCTCAATGGTTAATGACGACCTAGCAGTTGCATTCAGTCTGGGATGATAAATGTTTTTGACCACCTCACTCACTCGAAGGTTCCTATGTGGCTGTATTGATAATGTGGGAGACACAGCTCCTACAGTCACTGAGAACAAGTGAGGGACACGACTCCTGCAGTCACAAATAATGAATGGAGGAAAGCGAAGTTATGTAAATACTTTTAAAATATGACCATGCAGAATACAAGTCATAACGTGGCTGCAGCAATTCACAAAATACCCATTCTTGTGAAAAAGAAAGTATGCCAACGTTTCGGATCGCAAATGACTTGACAGTGGGAAGCCTGGTCAAGGACTGGGCCAGGGGGGCGTTGATCCCCGTGGGCACTGTGGGCACTGAGAAAGAACATGATAAAGACACACCTCTCTTAGTACAAGTGTCTTGATGAGAAGAAAATATATCAGGCCGTCCTTGTTCGTGAGTTTTCGGCATACCTAGAAGGTAAGTTTCTCTCCGCCTGAGCCTTGACGAGTATGCATGAACAGTAGTTGATTAGCCCTTTCCTCCCCGAGAATGAATTTATGGTAGGCTCATAGCTAAGGTCAGTAGGTGGCCTGGACCTGGGGCCAGTAGGTCTGTTGTAGTGCTCCTTCTTTATTTATGTTCTTATATTCCACACTGTTGATCTTGATTAGCAGTGTTGACGTGGAGTCATCTGTGATAAATAACTACTCTTTATATGTCAAAATATAACGGATCTCTTATGCATGTCGAAGCCTAAAAGAAAACAAAATTTTATTTTTTCATGAAAAACATTAATATAGTTAAAATAACGTGGCTATGATATGTTGCTGAGGCAGAGATATTCCATACAAAGGTTAGCTAACACAGCACTGATGGGTGAGTCCATGATCATCCTGCAACATTGCCTTATGTTTACTCTCCCCAAAACACAAACTGTAATTGAATTTTCCCTACGAAGATAAACTGAGAACCTTGAACCTACTCTCTTGAATGAGAGGAGATGTGACTGAAGCATACAGTGGACAACAGGCATAAATAAAAAAAAATATAAATAAGTTACAGAGGATACATAATTCATTTTGAAAGAACTGGAAATACTGGATTGAGAGGGAGTAAATTCAGATTTTGAAAGTATTGGTCTACGTGGAGGGAGTTTCGGGGATCAACGCCCCCGCGGCCCGGTCCTTCACCAGGCCTCACGTTGTATCAGGGCTTGATCAATCGGGCTGTTACTGCTGGCCGCACGTAGTCCAACGTACGAACCACAGCCCGGCTGATTGGATACTGACTTTAGGTATCTGATTTCTGTCCAGCTCCCTCTTGAAGGCAACCAGGGGTCTATTGGTAATTCCCCTTATGCCTGGTAGGAGGCTGTTGAACAGTCTTGGGCCCCGGACATCTACTGAGCTAGCTTAACCTAACCTAAAATAAAGAAAACAATATTCGCAAGTTTACAGGAGGTATTAAGAAACTGGTGATAGGAACCACTTAAGAAAATTAACCTTAGTAGAAGGAGGATAAATTGCACCACCACCACTTAGTAATGACAATTATCAAAATCATAGTGAAGCACTGAACCCTTAGGAGTCATGCAAAGAAGGAAAGGGTAGCTCCAGTCTGTTGGATTAAGAACCTTTCACCGGCATCTTGTGTGAGAAATATCAGGATGGATGTTGATTACCCACGCTGACTCACAGAGGCTTGTCGTCACCCAGAATCGAAAACGTCTCTGGTGGCTGGCTGGCTAGATAGATGACTGTTGGCTAGACGGATGACTGACTGACTGGGTGGCTGGATAGCTGACTAACTGAGTTGGCTGGCTGATGGCTGTGCTCTGGACTCAGCAAGATGAACTTGTCAACAAGATTTGGTCAGTGTGTGCAGCCGGGGGGCAGCGTGTGGGGGAGTCTGGCTTGTAATGTGAGATTCCTGCCCCTCCACGTGATGGTGTGTGTGTACTCGCCTAATTGTGGTTGCAGGGGTCGAGACTAAGCTCCTGGCCCCGCCAGGAGCTGTGTGTGTGTGCGTTTACCTATTTGTGGTTGCAAGGGTCGATTCATAGCTCCTGGCCCCTTTTCGCTGGTCGCTACTAGGTCCACTTTCACCCTTCTCCATCAGCTTTATCGAACCTCTTCTTAAAGCTATGTATGGATCCTTCCTCCACTACATCACTCTCCAGACAGTTTCACTAAATGGCAACTATATGATTGAATAAATACTTCCTGACATCACTGTGACTCATTTGAGTTTTCAACTTCCAGCTGTGACCCCCTTGTTGCTGTCCCATCTCTGAAACATCCTGTCCCTCCTCAATTCCTCTTAGTATTTTCTATGTCGCTGTCATATGCTCCCTATCCCTCCGATCCTCCATTATCGTCAGGTTGATTTCCCTTAACCTCTCCTCGTAGGGCATGCCCCTTAGCTCCGGGACTAGTCTTGTTGCAAACCTTTGCATTTTCTCTAATTTCTTGACTTGTTTGACTGGGTGTGGGGTTCTATACTGGTGCTGCATATTCCAATATGGTCCTGACGCACACAGTGTATAGTGTCTTAACTCACTCCTTACTTAGATGTCGAAACGCTATTCTTAGGTTTGCCAGGTGCCCATATGCTACATTAATTATTTGGGTAATGTGCGCCTTGGGAGATGTGCTCGGTATGATGCTCGCCCCAAGATTCTTTTTCCTTGAGTGAGTTTTGGAGCCTTTGACCTCCTAGGCTGTACTCCGTCTGAGGTCTTCTTTGTCCTTCCCCAAATTTCATGACTTTCCACTTGCTGGGGTTAAACTCCAGGAGCCCTTTATCGGACTAGACTTGCAGCCTGTCCATATCTCCATGTAGGTTTACTGATCTTCGTCCACTTGTATTCTCATCATTAGCTTCACATCGTCTGCGAGCAGGGACACCTCTGAATGTATTCGTTGTCATTTCATTCATACGTACTAGAAACAGCACAGGACCTAGGACTGACCCTTGTGGAACTCCACTCGACACATGCGCTCACTCTTTTATCAATAGCACCTCAAGCAGAATTGCCTCATACGTGTGTAGTTCCCCTTTTTTGACGTATAGTTTCTCCTGTCCTTCTCATGCTGCTTCACTCTTTATTGTTAACTCTAGCGCCAAAGGGCGTTTCTTGTGTGATTTCCCATATGTCTGAACTGTGTGTGTGTGTGTGTACTCACCTATTTGTGGTTGCAGGGGTCGATTCATAGTTCCTGGCCCTGCCTCTTCACTGTTACTGCGGCCAGCAGTAACAGCCTCGTTGATCAGGCCCTGATCCACCGGGAGGCCTGGCCGCGGACCGGGCTGCGGGGGCGTTGATCCCCGGAATGCCCTCCAGGTAGACTCCAGGTAGGTAGGTCCTCTTTCTCCCTGCTCCGTGTGTGTGTGTGTGTGTGTGTGTGTGTACTCACCTAGTTGTACTCACCTAGTTGAGGTTGCGGGGGTCGAGTCCGAGCTCCTGGCCCCGCCTCTTCACTGATCGCTACTAGGTCACTCTCCCTGAGCCGTGAGCTTTATCATACCTCTGCTTAAAGCTATGTATGGATCCTGCCTCCACTACATCGCTTCCCAAACTATTCCACTTACTGACTACTCTGTGGCTGAAGAAATACTTCCTAACATCCCTGTGATTCTTCTGTGTCTTCAGCTTCCGACTTCCAACTTCAGCGTCCCCTTGTTACTGTGTCCAATCTCTGGAACATCCTGTCTTTGTCCACCTTGTCAATTCCTCTCAGTATTTTGTATGTCGTTATCATGTCCACCCTATCTCTCCTGTCCTCTAGTGTCGTCAGGTTGATTTCCCTTAACCTCTCCTCGTAGGACATACCTCTTAGCTCTGGGACTAGTCTTGTTGCAAACCTTTGCAATTTGTCTAGTTTCTTTACGTGCTTGTGTGTGTGTGTGTGTGTGTGTGTGTGTGTGTGTGTGTGTGTGTGTGTGTGTGTGTGTGTGTGTGTGTGTGTGTGTGTGTGTGTGTGTGTGTGTGTTGAGAAGGTATTTGAGGAGGTAGATCATGGTAATGAATATGATATTGTGTATATGGACTTCAGTAAGGCTTTTGACAGGCTCCCACATCAGAGACTATTGAGGAAAATTAAGGCACATGGAATAAAAGAAAATTTTTCCTGGACAGAGGTATGGTTGACAAATAGGCAGCAGAGAGTTTGCATAAATGGGGAGAAATCAGAGTGGGGAAGCGTCACGAGCGGTGTTCTACAGGGGTCAGTGTTGGGCCCCCTGCTGTTCACAATCTGCATAAACGACATTGATGAGGGCATAAAGAGCGACTTAAGCAAGTTTGCCGATGACACCAAAATAGGCCGTCGAATTCATTCTGACGAGAACATTAGATCACTCCAGGAAGATTTGAATAGACTGATGCAGTGGTCGGAGAAGTGGCAGACGCAGTTTAATATAGACAAATGCAAAGTTCTAAATGTTGGACAGGAAAATAACCATGCCACATATAAACTAAATAATGTAGATCTTGTAAAGTAAAAGGACACAAGTGCAACTAATGTGACATTTATTGTGGCAACGTTTCGCTCTCCAGGAGCTTTATCAAGCCATTACAAACAATACATGCACACACAGAGGGTATATAAAGGCTCAGAGTGAGGTGAATACTAGTGAGGTACCATTTCGATGTTCACTAGTGGTAGTAGTAGTAGTAGTAGTAGTGGTAGTGACAACAGTAATACAATATGGTAAAGCAATTAATTCGTACATGAGTAAAAGGATATAAAAGCTATTACTTGGGTAGCATAAAAATAGGTTGGACAAATATAAACTGGAATGAGGCAGCTTGTTTCAGTGTTCACTCTCTGTGCTTTGTGTAGTATAACAGGAGAGACTATGTGATGGCAGGGTTTACTGTTTTCAGGAGGATTCTTGCTAAGACTTCGGAGATGGTGAAGCTGCCGTTGTTTTGTTTAATTGTATTCGAAACAGCGATCAGTGCTGATTCGAGGCACTTGCGTCTGCGGAAATTAGTTTCTTTGATCACTAATTGGGCGTCTCTGAATTTCATGAGATGATTGGTGGAATTTCGGTGTTGTACACAGGCGTTGTTCAGGTTTACGCATGTAGGAACGATAACCTGAACAACGCCTGTGTACAACACCGAAATTCCACCAATCATCTCATGAAATTCAGAGACGCCCAATTAGTGATCAAAGAAACTAATTTCCGCAGACGCAAGTGCCTCGAATCAGCACTGATCGCTGTTTCGAATACAATTAAACAAAACAACGGCAGCTTCACCATCTCCGAAGTCTTAGCAAGAATCCTCCTGAAAACAGTAAACCCTGCCATCACATAGTCTCTCCTGTTATACTACACAAAGCACAGAGAGTGAACACTGAAACAAGCTGCCTCATTCCAGTCTATATTTGTCCAACCTATTTTTATGTTACCCAAGTAATAGCTTTTATATCCTTTTACTCATGTACGAATTAATTGCTCTACCATATTGTATTACTTTTGTCACTACCACTACTACTACTACTACTACTACTACTACTACTACTACTACTACTACTACTACTACTACTACTACCACTAGTGAACATCGAAATGGTACCTCACTAGTATTCACCTCACTCTGAGCCTTTATATACCCTCTGTGTCCATGTATTGTTTGTAATGGCTTGATAAAGCTCCTGGAGAGCGAAACGTTGCCACAATAAATGTCACATTAGTTGCACTTGTGTCCTTTTACTTTACATATTGTCGGTAATTCTACCAACTTTATTACAATGTAGATCTTAATATTACGGATTGCGAAAAAGATTTAGGAGTACTGGTTAGCGGTAATCTGAAACCATTAGTGTTCGCAATAAAGCTAACAGAATTCTTGGCTTCATATCAAGAAGCATAAATAATATGAGTCCTCAGGTTGTTTTTCAACTCTATATATCATTGGTTAGTCCATCAATCTTGATGGACTGACCACATCGACTCAAGGTTGAGGGACTGATTACCTCATTCTCCTCCTGTTCTTCAAGATTCTCCTTTGTATGGACTGATGAAGCCACTGTGTGGCGAAACGTTTCCTCAATAAAGATACCCAAGAGTTGCACATGTGTCTAATTTATCGGTAGAAAAATTGTTTTGGTTATAAGTTTGTAACGTTTATGTCCAAAATCATTCATTCAATAGCATTAATAATAATGACGACGAGAAAAATATAATGAACTAAGTAATAATTGTCCTCATAAAAACGATAAAGGTAGTAAAGATTAAACTATTACCTGCCTTGTATTATTATTTTGAATGCTGAATTTTCCTTGAACCACAAACTAAATTCTGAGAAGGGCTCAGAGAGGTCCGTCTTGGTCAGCTGAGATACGGCGTCCAGTGCTGCAGCTTTTCCTCCCACCCAGGGATTCTCAGACATTCTCCAAGACCCCCATTCATTGATTTTTCTACCCTTCCCTTCGATTCTCTTCGCATTTCTCGCTGGTGTGCATGAGCTAGTGTGGCCAAGCTTCGACAATTGGTTAGCAATCAGCAAACTTCCTGGTCTTTCTTGGTCGGCTACACACCGTTACCGGCGTCCTCCCGTCATAGAAAATGGTGTAACCACAAAAGCCATCGGTAACCACTACATTATTTTTCCCTTGTTTCCTGTGCTCTTGGAAATTACCAGTTAGCCTTCCTCCCAACGCCAGACACGGGTAGTAACAACCTTATATTACTCACAAGTTTTTTCTATATAGAAACCGTAATTATACAACACTTCTATAAAGCTCATCAGCTAATACAACACCACTCCCATGTATTTTTTCACTTTTAGATACTGTAGTTTCACTCCTAGTTTACCCGAAATGAAATGCATGCTATGAACTTTTCGTAAAAATTGTATCACTTGTACACACTTTCTGTAAATAAATTGTACCGCATAATATGGCATGTTATCCTGTGGGTCAGTGAGCGTGAGCTCTGCTCATATCCGAGAGGACACCAGGTTAATTCCTGGACGAGTCGAGGCATACGGGCAAGTCTTCCAACGCCTGTTCTCCCTTAAAAGGAGCCAAATGTAAATAAGTCACAATGATTGGTTTTCCTGGGATATCCTGGGTTACTCTCCCTTAGGGGTTAATAATTCAAATGAAGTCTTCTACATCCTTCTAAGCTATAGCCCCTTGACCCTGCATTCCGACACTTTTTTTTTAACCTAGCAAAATTGGATACATCAGCAGTGTGCTGCTACCCTATTCTAAATGATACATATTCCGTCGCACAGGCTGGATTTCCTTGTCATATTCCATCACAGTGAAAGGGTTTCCCTGGGTTGGGAGGCTTCAGTAGGACACGAGGATATCATTTAGCATTTCAATAAGCAATAGTTTCCTCAGTTCTTCATAACTGGCTACAGTTGACCTTACTTGGTTATAAATGGTATGGTGATGCCGACACACCGTGGAAAAAGAACATTTAGAGATTATTCAGGACATTTATTAAAGACAACGCTTTTCCACGAGTGGTTTCATCAGTCCTGATGAAGGTAACCAGTAGCAAGAGTAAGGTGAGGTAGGAGGTGCTTCAGATTTGGACAAATATAAGTGAGATGGATTTAATTTGAGCAGGACCTACTTACCATGAGCTAGTTTGCCTGCTGCATGTCTCCTTGTTCCATGTTCTTTCACTTGACGGCGGACCCATGTTAGGATCCCCCGGGTGTACACGGAGAAGAGGGTGACAATAACAAGAGAGAGTGGGTCAGGATCAAGGGAACAAGAGAGTGTCCAATAACAGGAAGTGTAAATCTTGGAGGCTGTCTTTGAGGTGCACCCAGCCCGTCACGCTAATCCCCAGCCTGCCCCCTTATTCCTCAGACCATACCCCCAAAACCACCCCAGCCATAGGAACCAGATTCCTCTAGGGGTATAAGAGCCCCAGGAACCACAACCATCCCCCAGGGACATCCCCAACCACCAGCCCCAGGATCCAGAACTACTTCTAAGGACATTGCCAACCACCAACCCCAGGAAGCAGAAACTCTTCTAAGGAGAGGACTCCAGTCACCATCCCCCAGGGACTTTCCCAATCACCAGCCCCAGGATCCAGAACTACTCCTAGGGACATTGACAACCACTAGTCCCAGGATCCAGAACTACTCCAAAGGAACATTGCCAACCACCAGCCCCAAGATCCAGTACTACTCCCAGGGACATATCCAACCACCAACCCCAGGAAGCAGAAACTCTTCTAAGGAGAGGACCCCAGTCACCAATCCACGGACCAGACCCTTCCCCAGGGGCACTTAAGCCACCAGCCCAAGGAACCAGACCCTTTTCCAGGGGCACTCCAGCCACCAGCCCCAGAAAGCAGACAATCTCTCACACCCTAGTACAGAACCCCCCTCCCCCCTCTCCCTTCTAAAGCCCACTCAAACACCACGAAAACACTCCATCCCCCGCTGGTTATCCATACTCTCTCTCTCTCTCTCTCTCTCTCTCTCTCTCTCTCTCTCTCTCTCTCCCTCTCGTTAATTTTTGTTAAGTTAGGTTAAGTCTGGTTAACCTAACCTAATTTAAAAATATAATAGACAAACCGGGTTAATTTGTTTTTATTATTATTATTATTATTATTATTATTATTATTATTATTATTATTATTATTATTATTATAGTTTAGAAGGGAAATAGCACGAGTTTGGTGGGGAAGTAGCGGTAGCTTGATGGGGAAGTAGCGGTAGCTTGATGGGGAAGTAGCGCTAGCTTGATGGGGAAGTAGCGCTAGCTTGATGGGGAAGTAGCGGTAACTTGATGGGGAAGTAACGCTAGCTTGATGGGGAAGTAGCGCTAGCTTGATGGGGAAGTAGCGCTAGCTTGATGGGGAAGTAGCGCTAGCTTGATGGGGAAGTAGCGGTAGCTTGATGGGGAAGTAGCGGTAGCTTGATGGGGAAGTAGCGCTAGCTTGATGGGGAAGTAGCGGTAGCTTGATGGGGAAGTAACGCTAGCTTGATGGGGAAGTAGCGCTAGCTTGGTGGGGAAGTAGCGGTAGCTTGATGAGGAAGTAGCGGTAGCTTGATGGGGAAGTAGCAGTAGCTTCATGGGGAAGTAGCGGTAGCTTCATGGGGAAGTAGCGGTAGCTTCATGGGGAAGTAGCGCTAGCTTGATGGGGAAGTAGCGCTAGCTTGATGGCGAAGTAGCGTTAGCATGATGGGGAAGTAGCGCTAGCTTGATGGGGAAGTAGCGCTAGCTTGATGGGGAAGTAGCGCTAGCTTGGTGGGGAAGTAGCGCTAGCTTGGTGGGGAAGTAGCGCTAGCTTGATGGGGAAGTAGCGCTAGCATGGTGGGGAAGTAGCGCTAGCTTGGTGGGGAAGTAGCGGTAGCTTGATGGGGAAGTAGCGCTAGCTTGATGGGGAAGTAGCGCTAGCTTGATGGGGAAGTAGCGCTAGCTTGGTGGGGAAGTAGCGCTAGCTTGGTGGGGAAGTAGCGCTAGCTTGGTGGGGAAGTAGCGCTAGCTTGGTGGGGAAGTAGCGCTAGCTTGGTGGGGAAGTAGCGCTAGCTTGATGGGGAAGTAGCGCTAGCTTGGTGGGAAAGTAGCGCTAGCTTGGTGGGGAAGTAGCGCTAGCTTGGTGGGGAAGTAGCGCTAGCTTGGTGGGGAAGTAGCGCTAGCTTGATGGGGAAGTAGAGCTAGCTTGATGGGGAAGTAGCGCTAGCTTGATGGGGAAGTAGCGCTAGCTTGTTGGGGAAGTAGCGCCAGCTTGGTGGGGAAGTAGCGCTAGCTTGATGGGGAAGTAGCGCTAGCTTGATGGGGAAGTAGCGCTAGCTTGATTGGGAAGTAGCGCTAGCTTGATGGGGAAGTAGCGCTAGCTTGGTGGGGAAGTAGCGCTAGCTTGGTGGGGAAGTAGCGCTAGCTTGATGGGGAAGTAGCGCTAGCTTGATGGGGAAGTAGCGCTAGCTTGATGGGGAAGTAGCGCTAGCTTGATGGGGAAGTAGCGCTAGCTTGGTGGGGAAGTAGCGCTAGCTTGGTGAGGAAGTAGCGCTAGCTTGATGGGGAAGTAGCGCTAGCTTGGTGGGGAAGTAGCGCTAGCTTCATGGGGAAGTAGCGCTAGCTTCATGGGGAAGTAGCGCTAGCTTGATGGGGAAGTAGCGCTAGCTTGGTGGGGAAGTAGCGCTAGCTTGGTGAGGAAGTAGCGCTAGCTTGATGGGGAAGTAGCGCTAGCTTGGTGGGGAAGTAGCGCTAGCTTGGTGGGAAAGTAGCGCTAGCTTGATGGGGAAGTAGCGCTAGCTTCATGGGGAAGTAGCGCTAGCTTCATGGGGAAGTAGCGCTAGCTTGATGGGGAAGTAGCGCTAGCTTGATGGGGAAGTAGCGCTAGCTTGGTGGGGAAGTAGCGCTAGCTTGGTGGGGAAGTAGCGCTAGCTTGGTGAGGAAGTAGCGCTAGCTTGATGGGGAAGTAGCGCTAGCTTGGTGGGGAAGTAGCGCTAGCTTGGTGGGAAAGTAGCGCTAGCTTGGTGGGGAAGTAGCGGTAGCTTGATGGGGAAGTAGCGCTAGCTTCATGGGGAAGTAGCGCTAGCTTCATGGGGAAGTAGCGCTAGCTTGATGGGGAAGTAGCGCTAGCTTCATGGGGAAGTAGCGCTAGCTTGGTGGGGAAGTAGCGCTAGCTTGGTGGGGAAGTAGCGCTAGCTTGGTGGGGAAGTAGCGCTAGCTTGGTGGGGAAGTAGCGCTAGCTTGGTGGGGAAGTAGCGCTAGCTTGATGGGGAAGTAGAGCTAGCTTGATGGGGAAGTAGCGCTAGCTTGATGGGGAAGTAGCGCTAGCTTGTTGGGGAAGTAGCGCCAGCTTGGTGGGGAAGTAGCGCTAGCTTGATGGGGAAGTAGCGCTAGCTTGATTGGGAAGTAGCGCTAGCTTGATGGGGAAGTAGCGCTAGCTTGGTGGAGAAGTAGCGCTAGCTTCGTGGGGAAGTAGCGCTAGCTTGATGGGGAAGTAGCGCTAGCTTGATGGGGAAGTAGCGCTAGCTTGATGGGGAAGTAGCGCTAGCTTGATGGGGAAGTAGCGCTAGCTTGGTGGGGAAGTAGCGCTAGCTTGATGGGGAAGTAGCGCTAGCTTGATGGGGAAGTAGCGCTAGCTTGGTGGGAAAGTAGCGCTAGCTTGGTGGGGAAGTAGCGGTAGCTTGATGGGGAAGTAGCGCTAGCTTCATGGGGAAGTAGCGCTAGCTTGATGGGGAAGTAGCGCTAGCTTGATGGGGAAGTAGCGCTAGCTTGATGGGGAAGTAGCGCTAGCTTGGTGGGGAAGTAGCGCTAGCTTGGTGGGGAAGTAGCGCTAGCTTGGTGGGGAAGTAGCGCTAGCTTGATGGGGAAGTAGCGCTAGCTTGATGGGGAAGTAGCGCTAGCTTGATGGGGAAGTAGCGCTAGCTTGATGGGGAAGTAGCGCTAGCTTGGTGGGGAAGTAGCGCTAGCTTGGTGGGGAAGTAGCGCTAGCTTGATGGGGAAGTAGCGCTAGCTTGGTGGGGAAGTAGCGCTAGCTTGGTGGGGAAGTAGCGCTAGCTTGGTGGGGAAGTAGCGCTAGCTTGATGGGGAAGTAGCTCTAGCTTGGTGGGGAAGTAGCGCTAGCTTGGTGGAGAAGTAGCGGTAGCTTGATGGGGAAGTAGCGCTAGCTTGATGGGGAAGTAGCGCTAGCTTGGTGGGGAAGTAGCGCTAGCTTGATGGGGAAGTAGCGCTAGCTTGGTGGGGAAGTAGCGCTAGCTTGATGGGGATGTAGCGCTAGCTTGATGGGGAAGTAGCGCTAGCTTGGTGGGGAAGTAGCGCTAGCTTGGTGGGGAAGTAGCGCTAGCTTGGTGGGGAAGTAGCGGTAGCTTGATGGGGAAGTAGCGCTAGCTTGATGGGGAAGTAGCGCTAGCTTGTTGGGGAAGTAGCGCTAGCTTGGTGGGGAAGTAGCGCTAGCTTGGTGGGGAAGTAGCGCTAGCTTGGTGGGGAAGTAGCGCTAGCTTGGTGGGGAAGTATCAATAGTCTGGTAGGGAAGTATCATTGGTTAGGTAGGGAAATAGCACTAGTTTCGTAGGGAAGTAGCAATAGGTGAGTAGGAAAGTATCATCAGTATCGTAGGGAAGTATCAATAGTTTAATAGGAAAGTATCATTAGTTTTGTAGGGAAGTAGCACTAGTTTGGTGGGGAAGTAGCACTAGTTTCGTGGGGAAGTTTGGTAGGAAAGTATCATTAGTTTGGGAGGGCAGTAGCACTAGTTTTGTGGGGAGTAGCACTAGTTCGGCGGGGAAGTAGCACTAGTTTGGTGGGCAAGTAGCACTAGTTTGGCGGGGAAGTAGCACTAGTTTGGTGGGGAAGTAGCACTAGTTTGGTGATCAAGTAGCACTAGTTTGGTGGGGAAGTAGCACTAGTTTGGTGGGCAAGTAGCACTAGTTTGGTGGGGAAGTAGCACTAGTTTGACGGGGAAGTAGCACTAATTTGGTGGGGAAGTAGCACTAGTTTGGCGGGGAAGTAGCACTAGTTTGACGGGGAAGTAGCACTAATTTGGTGGGGAAGTAGCACTAGTCTGACAGGGAAGTAGTACTAGTTTGGTGGGGAAGTAGCACTAGTTTGGCGGGGAAGTAGTACTAGTTTGGTGGGGAAGTAGCACTAGTTTGGCGGGGAAGTAGCACTATTTTGGTGGGGAAGTAGCACTAGTTTGGCGGGGAAGTAGCACTAGTTTGGCGGGGAAGTAGCACTAGTTTGGCGGGGAAGTAGCACTAGTTTGGTGGGGAAGTAGCACTAGTTTGGCGGGGAAGTAGCACTAGTTTGGTGGGGAAGTAGCACTAGTTTGGCGGGGAAGTAGCACTAGTTTGACGGGGAAGTAGCACTAGTCTGGCAGGGAAGTAGCACTAGTTTGGTGGGGAAGTAGCACTAGTTTGGCGGGGAAGTAGCACTAGTTTGGCGGGGAAGTAGCACTAGTTTGGCGGGGAAGTAGCACTAGTTTGGTGGGGAAGTAGCACTAGTTTGGCGGGGAAGTAGCACTAGTTTGGCGGGGAAGTAGCACTAGTTTGGTGGGGAAGTAGCGCTAGTTTGGTGGGGAAGTAGCACTAGTTTGGCGGGGAAGTAGCACTAGTTCGGTGGGGAAGTAGCACTAGTTTGGCGGGGAAGTAGCACTAGTTTGTTGGGGAAGTAGCACTAGTTTGGCGGGGAAGTAGCACTAGTTCGGTGGGGAAGTAGCACTAGTTTGTTGGGGAAGTTGCACTAGTTTGTTGGGGAAGTAGCACTAGTTTGGCGGGGAAGTAGCACTAGTTCGGTGGGGAAGTAGCACTAGTTTGTTGGGGAAGTTGCACTAGTTTGTTGGGGAAGTAGCACTAGTTTGGCGGGGAAGTAGCACTAGTTTGGCGGGGAAGTAGCACTAATTTGGTGGGGAAGTAGCACTAGTTTGGCGGGGAAGTAGCACTAGTTTGGTGGGGAAGTATCACTAGTTTGGTGGGGAAGTAGCACTAGTCTGGCAGGGAAGTAGCACTAGTTTGGCGGGGAAGTAGCACTAGTTTGGTGGGGAAGTAGCACTAGTTTGGCGGGGAAGTAGCACTTGTTTGGCGGGGAAGTAGCACTAGTTTGGCGGGGAAGTAGCACTAGTTTGGCGGGGAAGTAGCACTAGTTTGGTGGGGAAGTAGCACTAGTTTGTTGGGGAAGTAGCACTAGTTTGGCGGGGAAGTAGCACTAGTTTGGTGGGGAAGTAGCACTAGTTTGGTGGGGAAGTAGCACTAGTTTGGCGGGGAAGTAGCACTTGTTTGGCGGGGAAGTAGCACTAGTTTGGTGGGGAAGTAGCACTAGTTTGGCGGGGAAGTAGCACTAGTTTGGCGGGGAAGTAGCACTAGTTTGGCGGGGAAGTAGCACTAGTTTGGCGGGGAAGTAGCACTAGTTTGGCTGGGAAGTAGCACTAGTTTGGCGGGGAAGTAGCACTAGTTTGGCGGGGAAGTAGCACTAGTTTGGCGGGGAAGTAGCACTAGTTTGGCGGGGAAGTAGCACTAGTTTGGCGGGGAAGTAGCACTAGTTTGGCGGGGAAGTAGCACTAGTTTGGTGGGGAAGTAGCACTAGTTTGTTGGGGAAGTAGCACTAGTTTAGCGGGGAAGTAGCACTAGTTTGGCGGGGAAGTAGCACTAGTTTGGCGGGGAAGTAGCACTAGTTTGGTGGGGAAGTAGCACTAGTTTGGTGGGGAAGTAGCACTAGTTTGGTGGGGAAGTAGCACTAGTTTGGTGGGGAAGTAGCACTAGTTTGGCGGGGAAGTAGCACTAGTTTGGTGGGGAAGTAGCACTAGTTTGGTGGGGAAGTGGCACTAGTTTGGTGGGGAAGTAGCACTAGTTTGGTGGGGAAGTAGCACTAGTTTGGTGGGGAAGTAGCACTAGTTTGGCGGGGAAGTAGCACTAGTTTGGTGGGGAAGTAGCACTAGTTTGGTGGGGAAGTAGCACTAGTTTGGTGGGGAAGTAGCACTAGTTTGGTGGGGAAGTAGCACTAGTTTGGTGGGGAAGTAGCACTAGTTTGGCGGGGAAGTAGCACTAGTTTGGTGGGGAAGTAGCACTAGTTTGGTGGGGAAGTAGCACTAGTTTGGCGGGGAAGTAGCACTAGTTTGGCGGGGAAGTAGCAGTAGTTTGGTGTGGAAGTAGCACTAGTTTGGTGGGGAAGTAGTACTAGTTTGGTGGGGAAGTAGCACTAGTTTGGCGGGGAAGTAGCACTAGTTTGGCGGGGAAGTAGCACTAGTTTGGCGGGGAAGTAGCACTTGTTTGGCGGGGAAGTAGCACTAGTTTGGTGGGGAAGTAGCACTAGTTTAGCGGGGAAGTAGCACTAGTTTGGCGGGGAAGTAGCACTAGTTTGGCGGGGAAGTAGCACTAGTTTGGTGGGGAAGTAGCACTAGTTTGGTGGGGAAGTAGCACTAGTTTGGTGGGGAAGTAGCACTAGTTTGGTGGGGAAGTAGCACTAGTTTGGCGGGGAAGTAGCACTAGTTTGGTGGGGAAGTAGCACTAGTTTGGTGGGGAAGTGGCTCTAGTTTGGTGGGGAAGTAGCACTAGTTTGGTGGGGAAGTAGCACTAGTTTGGTGGGGAAGTAGCACTAGTTTGGCGGGGAAGTAGCACTAGTTTGGTGGGGAAGTAGCACTAGTTTGGTGGGGAAGTAGCACTAGTTTGGTGGGGAAGTAGCACTAGTTTGGTGGGGAAGTAGCACTAGTTTGGTGGGGAAGTAGCACTAGTTTGGCGGGGAAGTAGCACTAGTTTGGTGGGGAAGTAGCACTAGTTTGGTGGGGAAGTAGCACTAGTTTGGCGGGGAAGTAGCACTAGTTTGGCGGGGAAGTAGCAGTAGTTTGGTGTGGAAGTAGCACTAGTTTGGTGGGGAAGTAGTACTAGTTTGGTGGGGAAGTAGCACTAGTTTGGTGGGGAAGTAGCACTAGTTTGGCGGGGAAGTAGCACTAGTTTGGTGGGGAATTAGCACTAGTTTGGCGGGGAAGTAGCACTAGTTTGGTGGGGAAGTAGCACTAGTTTGGCGGGGAAGTAGCACTAGTTTGGCGGGGAAGTAGCACTAGTTTGGTGGGGAAGTAGCACTAGTTTGGCGGGGAAGTAGCACTAGTTTGGTGGGGAAGTAGCATTAGTTTGGTGGGGAAGTAGCACTAGTTTGGCGGGGAAGTAGCACTAGTTTGGTGGGGAAGTAGCACTAGTTTGGCGGGGAAGTAGCACTAGTTTGGTGGGGAAGTAGCACTAGTTTGGTGGGGAAGTAGCACTAGTTTGGTGGGGAAGTAGCACTAGTTTGGTGGGGAAGTAGCACTAGTTTGGCGGGGAAGTAGCACTAGTTTGGCCGGGAAGTAGCACTAGTTTGGTGGGGAAGTAGCACTAGTTTGGCGGGGAAGTAGCACTAGTTTGGCGGGGAAGTAGCACTAGTTTGGCGGGGAAGTAGCACTAGTTTGGTGGGGAAGTAGCACTAGTTTGGTGGGGAAGTAGCACTAGTTTGGTGGGGAAGTAGCACTAGTTTGGTGGGGAAGTAGCACTAGTTTGGCGGGGAAGTAGCACTAGTTTGGTGGGGAAGTAGCACTAGTTTGGTGGGGAAGTGGCACTAGTTTGGTGGGGAAGTAGCACTAGTTTGGTGGGGAAGTAGCACTAGTTTGGTGGGGAAGTAGCACTAGTTTGGCGGGGAAGTAGCACTAGTTTGGTGGGGAAGTAGCACTAGTTTGGTGGGGAAGTAGCACTAGTTTGGTGGGGAAGTAGCACTAGTTTGGTGGGGAAGTAGCACTAGTTTGGTGGGGAAGTAGCACTAGTTTGGCGGGGAAGTAGCACTAGTTTGGTGGGGAAGTAGCACTAGTTTGGTGGGGAAGTAGCACTAGTTTGGCGGGGAAGTAGCACTAGTTTGGCGGGGAAGTAGCAGTAGTTTGGTGTGGAAGTAGCACTAGTTTGGTGGGGAAGTAGTACTAGTTTGGTGGGGAAGTAGCACTAGTTTGGTGGGGAAGTAGCACTAGTTTGGCGGGGAAGTAGCACTAGTTTGGTGGGGAAGTAGCACTAGTTTGGCGGGGAAGTAGCACTAGTTTGGTGGGGAAGTAGCACTAGTTTGGCGGGGAAGTAGCACTAGTTTGGCGGGGAAGTAGCACTAGTTTGGTGGGGAAGTAGCACTAGTTTGGCGGGGAAGTAGCACTAGTTTGGTGGGGAAGTAGCACTAGTTTGGTGGGGAAGTAGCACTAGTTTGGCGGGGAAGTAGCACTAGTTTGGTGGGGAAGTAGCACTAGTTTGGCGGGGAAGTAGCACTAGTTTGGTGGGGAAGTAGCACTAGTTTGGTGGGGAAGTAGCACTAGTTTGGTGGGGAAGTAACACTAGTTTGGTGGGGAAGTAGCACTAGTTTGGCCGGGAAGTAGCGCTACTTGTTCAACTAGAATGTTAAAGAGAGTTAGACATTAACTCGTGTATATGGGTAGCCATTACAAAATATTTTATATCGTATGATCCGAGTCAAGATCCTGGAAGTTAACAGTATTTTCCTAACCTTGGGAAGATTTAATTTGAACCAATGTCTTGAAGGGATTAATCTTATGACAGGTGAAGTATGCTCAAGGTGATATAAACCTTGCTAATAGATACCTGCAAATTATTTTCAAAGCCACGTGAGCAAGCACTTGGACATATTAGAAAACGTTCCAGGGTCCCAGGACGAAACGTTTTCTAATAAACATGTTCAAGTGTTTGGTCACGTGACGTTCTCAACTACGCTCAAGGTACATTCCTTTTAAGGAAAAAGAAGAGACGATGTAAACCTGAGAGAGAGAGACGCCGCCTCAACGAGAGAAGACAATGAATCACTGAGATTGTAAAGGGAAGGAGGGGAGGGGGGGAGGGGGGGTTGGAGTGTCTAAAATTCGGAAGGAAACACTGATTAGGAAATTAGAACATATTACACTCCGTGTTCACCAAGAACTTCTAGAAACTCTTGTTGCATGCCTTAAAAATGGTATGGAGAGTGAACCTGGACACTGCGACATCACACAGTTATTGTACAGGGTGGCCCATAAGTTTGCTCGTATGTTGTTTTTGCTAAAAATTATAGAAAACAAAAAAACAAAAACAAATTTTGAGTAATGCAATTCAATTTTAATGCTTCCAAGATTTACACAATAATTTTTAACAACAATGTCAAACAAAAAAATAAACGATAAACTTATTGAATTTTAAACATATGAACAACCTTATGGGCCACTCTGTATTAATAACTCCAGTTAGTGTTACAGTATTTTTCTCTATACAACATTGTCTAAGTGGTCCTCTTTACCAGTTATATATTCCCCTTGTTTTCATTACTATAGGTAGTATAATAAATAATTGTAATCATTCACATATTTGTATGCTATTTTCTTCCTAGTACTATTTTCCCTGAATATGAAGTAACTGATTCTTCCAATATGATCACTAATCGTTGTGTAAGACAGAGACACATTACGTGGTGTTGTGGAAACTGGTCTAAGGAGAGGTAGGGAAGAATTTCACTCCTCCTGGTCAGTGTGTACTCACATATTTGTACTCACCTGTTTGTAGTTGCAGGGGTCGAGTCACAGCTCCTGGTCCTGCTTGTTTGCTGATCGCTACTAGGTCCACTCTCTTCCTGCTCCATGAGCTTTATTGTATCTCTTCTGTGTGTGTGTGTGTGTGTGTGTGTGTGTGTGTGTGTGTGTGTGTGTGTGTGTGTGTGTGTGTGTGTGTGTGTGTGTGTGTGTGTGTGTGTGTGTGTGTGTGTGTGTGTGTGTGTATCATACAGATTACTATCGTTGGTACTGGGGGCGGTGCGTTGATAAGAAAGTGGTGGTGTCCGCCGCCTCTTACATTGATTCTAACTTGTATAACTTTACACCAACCATACATTACTTACACTGCTAATCTTGTCTCTTGTCTCTTTTCTTTCAGACATCACCACCACACCCGGTATATATATGTGATATACACCAAGGACATATCCCACACGGTATAGCCTCGCGACATACCCTAGTAACCCCCAAGGGGGATATAATAAGCGAGAGGTACTTTACACAGTGGGAATATAGTGGTAGGCGGCACGCGATTATGTGTGTCAAGTAAGTTGATATATTCTCATGAGAGAGGTGGGAGTTGGAGGCGATGAGAGGGGTAGTGAGACGAAGAAATGATAGAGAGGGAATGGGAAGAGAAGGTGGAAGGAGATGAGAGGAAGGAACACAAGGATATTAGAGAGGAAGTGACCAAGAGGTCACCGCCCCCACAGCCCAATCCCAGACCTGGCGGAAGGCCTCGGTCAGAGGACCAAAAGCTCCAGCTGTGGGTCATCATATGACTAAGACCCGCGTCGAGAAATACTTGTCCTGTTTCCTGACAAACCATACCTAACTTAAGCAGGCCTCCTTATTCTTGGCCTGATCGATGATGCTATTGGTGCCCACCGCTCACGGTCCATGCTCACGGCTGATCAGGAGCTGTTTTGAGGAATCTACAGAGTTCCCTCTTGAAGACAACCAGGGGTCTCTTAACACTTTCTGAGTTTTATTTGTATATTCATCGCTCCACTACTTTTCATTGGAGGTATCCTGCACCGTCTGCCAAGCCTCTTGTGTTCATAAGTAGTAATTTCGATGTGCAGGTTTGAGACAATTCCTCCTGTATCTTCCAGGTGTAGATTATGATGTATCTTTTTCACCTACGTTCTAAGAAATACAGAGCTAGGGATTTCAAGTGTCCCCAGTAATTTAGGTGCTTGTCTGAGTTTATTCGTATCATTTAAAAATCATTAAGTAACACAGCACAACAAACTAATAAACTATTTTATGCTAATATAATTTTAATTTAACTACTCTTCAAAAAAAAAAAAACAGGCTTTACGGCTAACAAATAAATCAGTAACGATATTAAAACTGTTTTTACCAAGACAGCTCCAGCCCTACCTCAGTTCGTGTTTCTGTGAGCCTACCCCCAATAGGCTTCTGTGACCGCCGCACTAAGAGCACCACAGCACACGCCTGCCCAGGTCACTCCTCAATCAACCTACTGACCTTTGACCTGCTCATATCTCCCTCTCCTGTGACCTTACCCTGGCTTGTATAGCATGTTTGACTTGCTGTACCCTCAGGAAAGCCAGTTAAGTCTGCCATCATCCCTCTCATCTATATGGAACGCTGTCAACAGTATTACTTGTGTAGTATATATTTCCTAGCAACATTTATAGCCGGGCTCCCTGGTCAAGCCTTAAGTCACGTGACCCACCCTCCTCCCCCACGCAAGAAAGCCCTCCTAAATACCTGCTCCACTGCCAAGCTGAATTAACTGGCAGACAAGCACTCGGAACGTGATTCTCAACTAGTACCCCCCGTCCTAATCCTCATCCTCTTATCCAACATAGACAGAGACATTAATCACAGCAATGTATCATCTTTTTCAGACTATTCTAAAATCTGTTTTATAGTGGTATCCACTGAGGATGCTGCAAATCTCTAAGCGGACGTAAACTAAGTCTTCCAGTGGGAGTATAAATCTAACTTTAACTACTCAAAGGAGCGAAGAGTGACAATGCTAGAGGATCTCACTTTCATAGTGATGCTTTAATAGCAGACAATATTGTAGAATTGGTTGGTTAGTTTATTAAGTTTAAAGCATATCAACTACACAAGGGTCATGGGGGATGTACGTTACGCATACACCATCAATCTAGAATATTTTTTAACCTTAAAATATGGGTTAAAGTATATATGCACCGAGATATACACATTTCATAGCATATATGCTCTAGTGTAGCAGTTCGTCCTTGCACTTCTAATTTGTACGTTTTTGTATTATATTTAGTATCACAATGTGTTGTATAAGACGGCTTATAAATGTATGTAAATGAAAAATAAACACATGAGGATCCAGTGGAAATAAGTCACACTGACTTTCTTGGAGTATCCTTGGTTGTACCAACAAATTCATCACCAATGTAATAATATAACATTTGAGTGCCTATTAGAACCATAGTTCAAACTCGTAATAATGTTTGTAAAATAGTGTTTAGTTTATCTGAATAATGTCCATCTTATAACATAGTGAGAGAGAGAGAGAGAGAGAGAGAGAGGACGATTATAAATAACGGTGAGGAAAAATCTCATCCTGACAGCACCTCCCTCCTTCCCTCCCTCCATCCCTCTAACCCGCCTATCCCTACACAGCCCATCCCAACACACCCCATCCCTACACAGCCCATCCCTACACAACCCATCCCTACACAGCCCATCCCTACACAACCCATCCCTACACAACCCATCCCTACACAGCCCATCCCTACACAGCCCATCCCTACACAGCCCATCCCTACACAACCCATCCCTACACAACCCATCCCTACACACTCATCAATACACAACCCATCCCTACTCACAACCCATCCATACACAAATCATCCCTACACAACACATCCCTACACAACTCATCCCTACACAACCCATCCCTACACAGCCCATCCCTACACAACTCATCCCTACACAACCCATCCCTACACAACTCATCCCTACACAACCCATCCCTACACAACCCATCCCTACACAGCCCATCCCTACACAACCCATCCCTACACAACTCATCCCTACACAACCCATCCCTACACAACTCATCCCTACACAACCCATCCCTACACAACTCATCCCTACACAACTTATCCCTACACAACTCATCCCTACACAACCCATCCCTACACAACTCATCCCTACACAACCCATCCCTACACAGCCCATCCCTACACAACTCATCCCTACACAACCCATCCCTACACATCTCATCCCTACACAACCCATCCCTACACAACTCATCCCTACACAACCCATCCCTACACAGCCCATCCCTACACAACCCATCCCTACATAGCCCATCCCTACACAGCCCATCCCTACACAGCCCATCCTTACACAGCCCATCCCTACACAGCCCATCCCTACACAGCCCATCCCTACACAACCCATCCCTACACAACTCATCCCTACACAACCCATCCCTACACAGCCCATCCCTACACAGCCCATCCCTACACAGCCCATCCCCACCTCCCTCCTTCCCTCCCTCCATCCCTCTAACCCGCCTATCCCTACACAGCCCATCCCAACACAGCCCATCCCTACACAGCCCATCCCTACACAGCCCATCCCTACACAGCCCATCCCTACACAACCCATCCCTACACGGCCCATCCCAACACAACCCATCCCTACACAGCCCATCCCTACACAACCCATCCCTACACAACTCATCCCTACACAACCCATCCCTACACAACTCATCCCTACACAACCCATCCCTACACAACTCATCCCTACACAACCCATCCCTACACAGCCCATCCCTACACAACTCATCCCTACACAACCCATCCCTACACAACTCATCCCTACACAACCCATCCCTACACAACTCATCCCTACACAACCCATCCCTACACAGCCCATCCCTACACAACCCATCCCTACACAGCCCATCCCTACACAGCCCATCCCTACACAGCCCATCCCTACACAGCCCATCCCTACACAGCCCATCCCTACACAACCCATCCCTACACAACCCATCCCTACACAACCCATCCCTACACAACCCATCCCTACACAGCCCATCCCTACACAGCCCATCCCTACACAGCCCATCCCTACACAGCCCATCCCTACACAGCCCATCCCTACACAACCCATCCCTACACAACCCATCCCTACACAACCCATCCCTACACAGCCCATCCCTACACAGCCCATCCCTACACAGCCCATCCCTACACAACCCATCCCTACACAACCCATCCCTACACAGCCCATCCCTACACAGCCCATCCCTACACAACCCATCCCTACACAACTCATCCCTACACAACCCATCCCTACACAGCCCATCCCTACACAACCCATCCCTACACAGCCCATCCCTACACAACCCATCCCTACACAACTCATCCCTACACAACCCATCCCTACACAACTCATCCCTACACAACCCATC
The DNA here is from genome assembly GCF_038502225.1 of Cherax quadricarinatus. Classification (NCBI taxonomy): domain Eukaryota; kingdom Metazoa; phylum Arthropoda; class Malacostraca; order Decapoda; family Parastacidae; genus Cherax; species Cherax quadricarinatus. The sequence goes on from NC_091313.1 coordinate 20,620,000, forward strand.
CCTACACAACTCATCCCTACACAACCCATCCCTACACAACTCATCCCTACACAACCCATCCCTACACAACTCATCCCTACACAACCCATCCCTACACAGCCCATCCCTACACAACCCATCCCTACACAACTCATCCCTACACAACCCATCCCTACACAACTCATCCCTACACAACCCATCCCTACACAGCCAATCCCTACACAACCCATCCCTACACAGCCCATCCCTACACAGCCCATCCCTACACAGCCCATCCCTACACAGCCCATCCCTACACAGCCCATCCCTACACAACCCATCCCTACACAACCCATCCCTACACAACCCATCCCTACACAGCCCATCCCTACACAGCCCATCCCTACACAGCCCATCCCTACACAACCCATCCCTACACAACCCATCCCTACACAACCCATCCCTACACAGTCCATCCCTACACAACCCATCGCTACGCAACCCATCCCTACACAACCCATCCCTACACAACCCATCCCTACACAACCCATCCCTACACAACCCATCCCTACACAACCCAACCTTACACAACCCATCCCTACACAACCCGTCCCTACACAACCCATCCCTACACAACCCATCCCTACACAACCCATCCCTACACAACCCATCCCTACACAACCCATCCCTACACAGCCCATCCCTACACAACCCATCCCTACACAGCCCATCCCTACACAACCCATCCCTACACTGCCCATCCCTACACAACCCATCCCTACACAGCCCATCCCTACACAACCCATCCCTACACAGCCCATCCCTATACAGCCCATCCCTACACAACCCATCCCTACACAACCCATCCCTACACAACCCATCCCTACACAACCCATCCCTACACAACCCATCCCTACACAGCCCATCCCTACACAACCCATCCCTACACAGCCCATCCCTACACAACCCATCCCTACACAGCCCATCCCTACACAACCCATCCCTACACAGCCCATCCCTACACAGCCCATCCCTACACAACCCATCCCTACACAACCCATCCCTACACAACCCATCGCTACACAACCCATCCCTACACAACCCATCCCTACACAACCCATCCCTACACAACCCATCGCTACACAACCCATCCCTACACAACTCATCCCTACACAACCCATCCCTAAACAACCCATCGCTACACAACCCATCCCTACACAACCCATCCCTACACAACCCATCCCTACACAACCCATCGCTACACAACTCATCCCTACACAACCCATCCCTACACAGCCCATCCCTACACAACCCATCACTACACAACCCATCCCTACACAACCCATCCCTACACAACCCATCCCTACAAAACCCATCCCTACACAGCCCATCCCTACACAACCCATCCCTACACAGCCCATCCCTACACAGCCCATCCCTACACAACCCATCCCTACACAACCCATCCCTACACAACCCATCCCTACACAACCCATCGCTACACAACCCATCTCTACACAACCCATCCCTACACAACCCATCCCTACACAACCCATCCCTACACAACCCATCCCTACACAACCCATCCCTACACAACCCATCCCTACACAACCCATCGCTACACAACCCATCCCTACACAGCCCATCCCTACACAACCCATCCCTACACAACCCATCGCTACACAACCCATCCCTACACATCCCATCCCTACACAACCCATCCCTACACAGCCCATCCCTACACAGCCCATCCCTACACAACCCATCCCTACACAACCCATCGCTACACAACCCATCCCTACACAACCCCTCCCTACACACCCCATCCCTACACAACCCATCGCTACACAACCCATCCCTACACAACCCATCCCTACACAACCCATCCCTACACAACCCATCCCTACACAACCCATCCCTACACAACCCATCCCTACACAGCCCATCCCTACACAACCCATCCCTACACAGCCCATCGCTACAAAGCCCATCCCTACACAACCCATCCCTACACAGCCCATCCCTACACAACCCATCCCTACACAGCCCATCCCTACACAACCCATCCCTACACAACCCATCCCTACACAACTCATCCCTACACAACCCATCCCTACACAACCCATCCCTACACAACCCATCCCTACACAACCCATCCCTACACAACCCATCCCTACACAGCCCATCGCTACAAAGCCCATCCCTACACAACCCATCCCTACACAACCCATCCCTACACAACCCATCCCTACACAGCCCATCCCTACACAACCCATCCCTACACAACCCATCGCTACAAAGCCCATCCCTACACAACCCATCCCTACACAGCCCATCCCTACACAACCCATCCCTACACAATAATATTATCGCAACTGCAAGAAAATTGGTACACTAAGGGAAAACACCATAAGTGTCCGGGGTCCAAGACTGTTCAACAGCCTCCCATCAAGCATTAGGGGAATTACCAATAAACCCCTGGCTGCCTTCAAGAGAGAGCTGGACAGATACCTAAAGTCAGTGCCGGATCAGCCGGGCTGTGGCTCGTACGTTGGACTGCGTGCGGTCAGCAGTAACAACCTAGTTGATCAGGCCCTGATCCATCGGGAGGCCTGGTCATGGACCGGGCCGCGGGGGCGTTGATCCCCGGAATAACCTCCAGGTAACCAGGTAGATAACCAGAGTCTTCAAGTCACTCGTTTTCTTTAGGCTGACATATAACTGTGTACTAAAGCGTCCCTTCAAGGCAAGCGATATTGCTGAGCAGAAAAATGTATAGGTCGTATAAACTCAGTCAAACACGAAGATTACTGGGAACGCTTGAGGTTCCTTAGACGTGTATTTCTTAGAAATACACGTCTAAGAAATGGAGGGATTTGTCCCAAACCTGCACACGGAAAATTCTTGTTATGGAGACCAGAGGCTTGGTAGACGGTGCAGGATACCTCCAGGGCAGCAATGAAAGAGAACTCAATAAGTGTTAAGGGACCAAGACTCTTTAACACCTTCTGTTCATGCATAAGGGAAATTACCAGGAAACCCCAGGCTGTCTTCAGGAAAAAAACTCGACAAATTCCTCAAAACAGTTTTTGATCAGTCTGGTCGTGGTGTTCATGCTGGAGTGCGGGTGGCGAGCACTAAGAGTTAGATCAGGCCAGCAACCAGGAGGCCTGGTCTGGGACCGGCCCGCGGGGACGGTGACCCCCGGAAGTGACTCCAGGTAATCTAATCATCCCTCCCTCCCACCCTCCATCCATTCCTTCATGCCTTCCCCATCCATTTATCTATTCATATCAACTACCCAGTCCTTCTTCCATTTATTCCACGTCTTATGATATTCCAGTTCATCACACCTTTCTTTATCACTGTTTTCTTCCATAATCTTAGCGAGCACATTACCAGTACCAGCCAGAGTACCAGTACCAGCAGCGGTAACAGCACCAGTACCAGCACCAACATCGTCAGCAGCATCAACTACAAAACCAGCAGCAATCAAAGCAAAAATCACCAGCAGCAGCACTGCCGCTACGACCAGCAACACAACCACTGTCATCACCAGCACTAAAAGCACTGCCACCAGCATAAGCAGCACCAGCACCAAAATTATTGCCAGAACCACCACCACCACCACCACCACCACCACCAACAGCAAACGCAGCAGCAGCAGCAGCATCACCACTAGCAGCACCGCCAACAGCTGGGGTGGCGTGGCTTGGTCTGATGACCACAATTGGATAATAAGGTAGTAATGGTGCCATCCTGGAGTGGTGCCCCGCTGAGTGCCACACCACACCCCTGCCACCACCACACCCCTGTCACCACCACGCTCCTACCACCACCATAACCCTTGCCACAGCCACACTCTTGCCACACCACACCCATGCCACCACCACACTCCTGTCACCACTACACAACTGCCACAGCCACACACCTGCCACAGTCACACCCTTGTCACTACCACGTTCCTGCCACCACCATAACTCCTGCCACAGCCACACCCCTGCCACGCCACACCCCTGCCACCACCACACCCTTACCACAGCAGCACCTCTGCCACCACCATAACTCCTGCCACAGCCACACCCCTGCCACACCACACCCCTGCCACCACCACACCCTTACCACAGCAGCACGTCTGCCACCACCACACCCCTGCCACAGGCACACCCCTGCCACCACAACATCACTGCTACCACAACACCCCTGCCACCACCACACCCCTGCCACCACCACAGCCCTGCTCCCACAACACCCCTGACACCATCACACCCCTGCAACATCCACATCCGTGCCACCTCCATGCCCCTGCCACCTTATCAGCGCTACCTCCATACCCCTGCCACCTCCACATCCATGCCACCTCCACAACGCTTCCACCACTACCACTTACCAGTACCACCACCTACCACCTACCACCACCACCAGCCACCAATACCCCTACCAACCCCCACTACCTATCACTACCAACACCATCTATCACCATCACTACTACCTATCACCACCACTAACACCACCTATCATTATCACTACCTACAATCACTACCACCTACCACCAACACCACCTACAATCGCCACCACCTACCACCAACACCACCTACAATCGCCACCACCTACCACCAACACCAACACCACCTACAATCACCATCACCTACCACCAACACCACCTACAATCACCACCACCTACCACCAACACCACCTACAATCACCACCACCTACCACCAACACCACCTACAATCACCACCACCTACCACCAACACCGCCTTCAATCACCACCACCTACCACCAACACCACCTACAATCACCACCACCTACCACCAACACCGCCTACAATCACCACCACCTACCACCAACACCACCTACAATCACCGCCACCTACCACCAACACCACCTACAATCACCACCACCTACCACCAACACCACCTACAATCACCACCATCTACCACCAACACCACCTACAATCACCACCACCTACCACCAACACCACCTACAATCACCGCCACCTACCACCAACACCACCTACAATCACCGCCACCTACCACCAACACCACCTACAATCACCGCCACCTACCACCAACACCACCTACAATCACCACCACCTACCAAAAACACCACCTAAAATCACCACCACCTACAATCACCACCAGCTACCACCAACACCACCTACAATCACCACCACCTACCACCAGCACCACCTACAATCACCACCACCTATCACCAACACCACCTACAATCACCACCAGCTACCACCAACACCACCTACAATCACCACCAGCTACCACCAACACCACCTACAATCACCACCAGCTACCACCAACACCACCTACAATCACCACCACCTACAATCACCACCAGCTACCACCAACACCACCTACAATCACCACCACCTACCACCAACACCACCTACAATCACCACCACCTATCACCAACACCACCTACAATCACCACCAGCTACCACCAACACCACCTACAATCACCACCAGCTACCACCAACACCACCTAGAATCACCACCAGCTACCACCAACACCACCTACAATCACCACCAGCTACCACCAACACCACCTACTACCACCACCACCACCTACCACCAACACCACCTACAATCACCACCACCTACCACCAACACCACCTACAATCACCACCAGCTACCACCAACACCACCTACAATCACCACCAGCTACCACCAACACCACCTACTACCACCACCAGCTACCACCAACACCACCTACAATCACCACCAGCTACCACCAACACCACCTACTACCAACACCAGCTACCACCAACACCACCTACAATCACCACCAGCTACCACCAACACCACCTACAATCACCACCAGCTACCACCAACACCACCTACAATCACCACCACCTACCACCAACACCACCTACTACCACCACCACCTACCACCAACACCACCTACAATCACCACCACCTACCACCAACACCACCTACAATCACCACCACCTACCACCAACACCACCTACAATCACCACCACCTACAATCACCACCAGCTACCACCAACACCACCTACAATCACCACCAGCTACCACCAACACCACCTACTACCACCACCACCTACCACCAACACCACCTACAATCACCACCACCTACCACCAACACCACCTACAATCACCACCAGCTACCACCAACACCACCTACAATCACCACCAGCTACCACCAACACCACCTACTACCACCACCACCTACCACCAACACCACCTACAATCACCACCACCTACCACCAACACCACCTACAATCACCACCAGCTACCACCAACACCACCTACAATCACCACCAGCTACCACCAACACCACCTACAATCACCACCACCTACCACCAACACCACCTACAATCACCACCAGCTACCACCAACACCACCTACAATCACCACCAGCTACCACCAACACCACCTACTACCACCACCACCTACCACCAACACCACCTACAATCACCACCAGCTACCACCAACACCACCTACAATCACCACCAGCTACCACCAACACCACCTACTACCACCACCAGCTACCACCAACACCACCTACAATCACCACCAGCTACCACCAACACCACCTACTACCACCACCACCTACCACCAACACCACCTACAATCACCACCAGCTACCACCAACACCACCTACAATCACCACCAGCTACCACCAACACCACCTACAATCACCACCACCTACCACCAACACCACCTACAATCACCACCAGCTACCACCAACACCACCTACAATCACCACCACCTACCACCAACACCACCTACAATCACCACCAGCTACCACCAACACCACCTACAATCACCACCACCTACCACCAACACCACCTACAATCACCACCACCTACCACCAACACCACCTACAATCACCACCACCTACCACCAACACCACCTACAATCACCACCAGCTACCACCAACACCACGTACAATCACCACCAGCTACCACCAACACCACCTACAATCACCACCAGCTACCACCAACACCACCTACTACCACCACCACCTACCACCAACACCACCTACTACCACCACCACCTACCACCAACACCACCTACAATCACCACCAGCTACCACCAACACCACCTACAATCACCACCAGCTACCACCAACACCACCTACAATCACTACCACCTACCACCAACACCACCTACAATCACCACCAGCTACCACCAACACCACCTACAATCACCACCACCTACCACCAACACCACCTACAATCACCACCAGCTACCACCAACACCACCTACAATCACCACCACCTACCACCAACACCACCTACAATCACCACCAGCTACCACCAACACCACCTACAATCACCACCAGCTACCACCAACACCACCTACAATCACCACCAGCTACCACCAACACCACCTACAATCACCACCAGCTACCACCAACACCACCTACAATCACCACCACCTACCACCAACACCACCTACAATCACCACCAGCTACCACCAACACCACCTACAGTCACCACCACCTACCACCAACACCACCTACAATCACCACCAGCTACCACCAACACCACCTACAATCACCACCACCTACCACCAACACCACGTACAATCACCACCAGCTACCACCAACACCACCTACAATCACCACCAGCTACCACCAACACCACCTACAATCACCACCAGCTACCACCAACACCACCTACAATCACCACCAGCTACCACCAACACCACCTACAATCACCACCACCTACCACCAACACCACCTACAATCACCACCACCTACCACCAACACCACGTACAATCACCACCAGCTACCACCAACACCACCTACAATCACCACCAGCTACCACCAACACCACCTACAATCACCACCACCTACCACCAACACCACCTACTACCACCACCATTACTTCCTGTCTTCTCTCGCCTCTTAATTAAGAGTTTTTCCTCCAGAAGACTCCACCTGCCACTCCACCTGCCACTCAACCTGCCACTCAACCTGCCACTCAACCTGCCACTCAACCTGCCACTCAACCTGCCACTCAACCTGCCACTCAACCTGCCACTCAACCTGCCACTCAACCTGCCACTCAACCTGCCACTCAACCTGCCACTCAACCTGCCACTCAACCTGCCACTCCACCTACTACTCCACCTGCCACTCCACCTGCCACTCCACCAACCACTCCACCTGCCACTCCACCTGCCACTTCACCTGCCACTCCACCTACCACTCCACCTGCCACTCCACCTGCCACTCTATCTGCCACTTCACCTGCCACTCCACCTGCCACTCCACCTACCACTCCACCTGCCACTCCACCTTCCACTCCACCTGCCACTCCACCTACCACTTCACCTGCCACTCCACCTGCCACTCCTCCTACCACTCTACCTGCCACTCCACCTGTCACTCCACCTACCACTCCACCTGTCACTCCACCTGCCACTCCACCTACCACTCCACCTTCCACTCCACCTGCCACTCCACCTGCCACTCCACCTTCCACTCCACCTGCCACTCCACCTACCACTTCACCTGCCACTCCACCTGCCACTCCTCCTGCCACTCCACCTGCCACTCCACCTGTCACTCCACCTACCACTCCACCTGTCACTCCACCTGCCACTCCACCTACCACTCCACCTTCCACTCCACCTACCACTGCACCTGCCACTCCACCTGCCACTTCACCTGAGACTCCACCTGCCACTCCATCTGCCACTCCACCTGCCACTCCACCTGTCACTCCACCTACCACTCCACCTGTCACTCCACCTGCCACTCCACCTACCACTCCACCTTCCACTCCACCTACCACTGCACCTGCCACTCCACCTGCCACTTAACCTGAGACTCCACCTGCCACTCCACCTTCCACTCCACCTGCCACTCCACCTACCACTCCACCTTCCACTCCACCTACCACTCCACCTACCACTCCACCTGCCACTCCACCTACCACTCCACCTTCCACTCCACCTGCCACTCCACCTACCACTGCACCTGCCACTCCACCTGCCACTTCACCTGAGACTCCACCTGCCACTCCACCTGCCACTCCACCTGCCACTCCACCTGTCACTCCACCTACCACTCCAACTGTCACTCCACCTGCCACTCCACCTACCACTCCACCTTCCACTCCACCTACCACTGCACCTGCCACTCCACCTGCCACTTAACCTGAGACTCCACCTGCCACTCCACCTTACACTCCACCTGCCACTCCACCTACCACTCCACCTTCCACTCCACCTACCACTCCACCTACCACTCCACCTGCCACTCCACCTACCACTCCACCTTCCACTCCACCTGCCACTCCACCTACCACTCCACCTTCCACTCCACCTACCACTCCACCTACCACTCCACCTGCCACTCCACCTACCACTCCACCTGCCACTCCACCTACCACTCCACCTTCCACTCCACCTACCACTCCACCTGCCACTCCACCTGCCACTCCACCTTCCACTCCACCTTCCACTCCACCTACCACTCCACCTACCACTCCACCTGCCACTCCACCTGCCACTCCACCTACCACTCCACCTTCCACTCCACCTGCCACTCCACCTACCACTCCACCTACCACTCCACCTGCCACTCCACCTACCACTCCACCTGCCACTCCACCTACCACTCCACCTACCACTCCACCTGCCACTCCACCTACCACTCCACCTGCCACTCCACCTACCACTCCACCTACCACTCCACCTACCACTCCACATTCCACTCCACCTACCACTCCACCTACCACTCCACCTTCCACTCCACCTTCCACTCCACCTACCACTCCACCTACCACTCCACCTGCCACTCCACCTGCCACTCCACCTACCACTCCACCTTCCACTCCACCTACCACTCCACCTACCACTCCACCTACCACTCCACCTACCACTCCACCTACCACTCCACCTTCCACTCCACCTACCACTCCACCTACCACTCCACCTGCCACTCCACCTACCACTCCACCTGCCACTCCACCTACCACTCCACCTTCCACTCCACCTACCACTCCACCTGCCACTCCACCTACCACTCCACCTACCACTCCACCTACCACTCCACCTTCCACTCCACCTACCACTGCACCTGCCACTCCACCTGCCACTTAACCTGAGACTCCACCTGCCACTCCACCTTACACTCCACCTGCCACTCCACCTACCACTCCACCTACCACTCCACCTACCACTCCACCTACCACTCCACCTGCCACTCCACCTACCACTCCACCTGCCACTCCACCTACCACTCCACCTACCACTCCCACCCTGCTTCACTAACACACACACATACGCACACACACACACACACAAACGCACTAAGACTATAGTATTGCTTCAATTAAACCATTTTTATCATGTATCCGTTATTATTATTATTTTATTAATTATTAATATTTACAAATGGTACGGTGTTACCAACAAAATGTGGGTAAAGTCACTTATGTGAATTTGAGGACATTTATTAAGTAAAATCTTTGGCTACGCATTGTTTGTTCAATGCAGTACAGAGTGAGCTAAACAGAATATAAATCAGCGTCTTCTGTAGTATGTGGGAGAGATGACATATATATTGTATGTGGCAGGACCCGAGTACCACGTAATGGTGGCCGATATTAATATGAGTAACAATCTGTTTACTAAGAGTCTGGAAACACACAAACTTCCAGAGTTTTTGTGGGATTGTTTTAGAAGCTAAAGCAGCTTCCATGCATTTCCGCCTCTGGTGGTTTCTTTCACTTATGAAGAATCGGCCTGGTTCTGTTGTATCAGCTGTCCACGCTCTTCCTTGTGTTGGCTGGGTCGCTTCATGGAAAACCTTTGATGAATTTCGAGAGTCTTTCTACTTATTGAGCCCGACCATGGGCTAGACTTGTTTGGTCCTAGCCTGATCAATCAGGCTGTTGCTGCTGGAGGGGTCACCGCAAGGAAAAGACTCATACCGGCGAGGTGTTGTTACTGTCATTCTGGCTGCAGGAACGTTTGTGTTTGCGGAGTATAAGTTTCAATGCTCCAGTAGTTGCCTCTACATATTTTTTTATTACATCCCTCGCACACTTTAATGTATATTCCTCCTTTAGTAGTGAAGTCGCTCTTCTGCTTCTGAACCAAGATTTTGATGAACGCAGAGTTGGTAGTTATTTTAATGAGGTGGTTATTAAGTAGGTTAGCAGATTAGCTGTCATATTATTGAACATGACATGAATCTGGAAGCTTCTGCTTTTGAGTTAATGTCGGTATATAAGTGCCTCGCCTCCTGCACTCTCGGTCACCATCTGGAGAAGACCCGGGCCGGAAGTACCGGCAAATTACTAATGAATGCACTCTCGGATAAAGTATAGGGAGAGAGTGTAGCACACTATGTATATGTGATGTATGTCCATTCCTTCTCTAGGAGCCGTGAACCAGAGATTCTGAAGGCTGTGCCTATTATTATTATTATTATTATTATTATTATTATTATTATTATTATTATTATTATTATTATTATTATTAAAATAGATAGATGATACAGGTGATGTGGCCTGTGTTTGCGTCTGGTCAGGAGCTGTGCTTCAACTCTTCACTTGGACATCTTCAAGAAGCAAAAAAAATCGATTACTATTTGATTTAACTACTCGGCGGAACTCAGTCATTTTTTAATGATAGAAGCAAAGTATCCAAACCCAGGCAAAAAATATTTAGCTCTTGTGCACATTCGTATTATAGGATATATCGGCCAAGTAAATACTTTTACGATAGGAAGACTGATGTGGTAGATCGTGCAGACGACCATTCATCCGACCACGGTGGCCCGTGGCCTGGTGGCAAAAGCTTTACACACTGAGCGTCCGGGTTCGATTCCCGGCGAGGGTGGAAACATTGAGCCTGTTTCCTTACACCGGTTGTCTATGTTCACTCATCAGTAAAAATGGGTACCTGGGTGTTAACTGACTGGTGTGGGTCGAATCCTGTGACAAAACTGGCCTAATTTGCCCGAAATGCTGTGCATAACAAGGGACTTTCTATATGGTAGTATGTAATTGATGTCAGCTAGGACTGTGTAATATGTACATGTACTTGAAGAAATAAAGATATTATTATTATTATTATTATTATTATTATTATTATTATTATTATTATTATTATTATTATTATTATTATTATTATTATTATTATTATATTCTATTAATAAAGAACGTTAGCAGTACTAACGTTAATTAAGTGCACACGATATATTTGTCGACAAGTGTATTTGCAATGAATATTAGACACGTTCAACATCTGGGTATCCTTATTGTAGATGTTTCGCCAACCAGTGGCTTTACCAACTCAATTTCAAGGACATAATTGGAAGACAGTAGAACTATATACAAAAGATGAGGTAATATCCCTCAGGGAGTGATTACTTCATCTTTTGTATGTAGTTCTACTGTCTATGTCCTTCAATTTGTATTGATAAAGCCAGTGGATGGCGAAACATCTACAATAAAGATACCCAGATGTTGGATATGTGTGGGTATTGTATACCATTCATCTACTAGGTATATATATGTTGAGAGTTCACTTTAATCTCTGATTTAGGAACTAAGTTATTCTTGTCTGGTGGTGAAAAGATTGCCAGTTGAATGTAAATTATGTAAGATTGTGTGTTGCAACAAAACTCACAACTTATGTGAAGATGACGAGTGGTTAGAACTGTATGCAATTATTCCTTCATCTATAATCTGAGTAACACTGTTAAATAACTATTTATAAAACTAGATTATGTTTAGATATAGTTGAGTTAGGTTACTTAAAGTTAGGTTGTGTTGAGTTAGAACACAGCTCAACAGACTCTGCCATAAATTAACCTAACCTAACTTAACCAAACTTAACCTATAAAATAATTTGTTTAATAATTTGCCCTAAAACAGCGATGTTCATTGTGAAACAGAGATAGTATCACGAACTGTTAATTATAAATTAACATCCATCTTGGCCGAGCAACTAAACAAAATATTGAATAAAAATTCACCATTTTCTTGGTTTTATAATCATCCAGGAACAAGTCAAATTACTGATTTATTAAGTTTATGGGAAGTTTGTGTGGAAGCGTTAAACCCGCAAGGGTTATACATCGCTCTAAGGAATGGAAAAGAATCAAATTTGATTTAAAAAAGGAAATATATATCCTAGAAAAGCACTAAACCGTATGTTTCATACAGCAGATCGAGATGTGGACAGTTTCGATCCGAGGAAGGAAAGTACAGCTCAGTTTCCTAGCACGGAAGCTAGCTAGTGTTGCTATTACCACCACCATCACCGTCACCACCATTATATTCAATTATATCAATTATATTCAATCAAAGAGAGAAATAAAGAAAGGAATAAGAAAAGCAAAAAGGGATTATGAGGCTAAGGTCGCAAGGGATTCAAAGACTAACCCAAAAGGGTTCTTTCAGGTATACAGAAGTAAGATTAGGGACAAGATTGGCCCACTTAAGAGTAATTCTGGTCAGATCACTGACAGTGATAAGGATATGTGTGAAATTCTCAATACCTACTTCCTCTCAGTTTTCATCCAGGAAAATACTAGCAATATTCCTGAAATAATAGATTATGTAGAACAGGATAATAAACTATGTACGATTGCGGTAACTAGTGACATGATCCTCAGACAAATAGAGAAACTAAAACCTAATGTGGCATGCAAAGAGTACGTAACCTTTATTCGGCGCATGGACACACCCTCATTTACAGGCTATCTCCCCCAACCAGCGAACCAGGTTGCTAAGAGTTGGTGATGGGGCCCCATCGTTCAACTAGTGACCAGGTTCTAGCCAATAAGAAGGTGGGATTGGCAATCGCAGAGGTTATGTGGATACCGCTCTCCTGTCTGCCCTTGTCATTCCCATTCTAGAGCTGGTTGAGCACGG
>NC_091313.1:20638839-20646339 GCF_038502225.1 Cherax quadricarinatus
TATATGTATGTATGTATGTATGTATATTATTGTGACCACGAACGAGTGGTATTGATCAATAACAACACTGCACTAGCCAAGGACTCGAACCCATGCTGCTTTGGCCTGCCTCATGGTGGGAGAAAGCACACGACGCCCTGGGTCGAGTCCTGGCCTGCCGCAGTTTGGTAAATGATTTAAAATCAATTGTTTCGTGATTTCATTGATATATATATATATATATATATATATATATATATATATATATATATATATATATATATATATATATATATATATATATATATACATCTTCTTTCAACGCACCAGCCGTATCCCACCGAGGCAGGGTGGCCCAAAAAGAAAAACAGAAGTTTCTCGTTTTAAATTTAGTAATATATACAGGAGAAGGGGTTACCAGCCCCTTGCTCCCGGCATTTCAGTCGCCTCTTACAACACGCATGGCTTACGGAGAAAAAATCCTGTTCCACTTCCCCATGGAGAAAAGAGGAAATAAACAAGAACAAGAACTAGAAAGAAAATAGAAGAAAACCCAGAGGAGTGTGTATATATATATGCTTGTACATGTATGTGTAGTGTGACCTAAGTGTAAGTAGAAGTAGCAAGATGTATCTGAAATCTTGCATGTGTATGAGACAGAAAAAAAAGACACCAGCAATCCTACCATCATGTAAAACAATTACAGGTTTCCGTTTTACACTCACTTGGCAGGACGGTAGTACTGTCAGCATAATTGCTGACAGTACCTCCCTGGGTGGTTGCTGTCTACCAACCTACTACCTAGAATATATACATACACACACATATATATATATATATATATATATATATATATATATATATATATATATATATATATATATATATATATATATATATATATATATATATATGTATATATATATATATATGTATATATATATATATATATATATATATATATATATATATATATATATATATATATATATATATATATATATATATATATATATATATATATATATATATATATATATATATATATATATATATATATATATATATATGTCGTGCCGAATATGTAAAACTGGTCAATTAGCAAGAACTCATTTAAAATTAAGTCCTTTCTAAAATTTTCTCTTATACGTTTAAAGATATATTTTTTTCATTAATGTTGATGTAAAAATTTATAATTTTGCACCAAAAGGAACTTAGAAAACTTACCTAACCTTATTATAACAAGAGCAATTTATTTTAGCCTAACCCAACTAAATATATTTTAGATTTGTTTACAATAATTTAATACTAAACAAACACAGTGAAATATATTTTTTTCGTTAGGTTCAGAATGATTTTGACGAAATTATTGCATACACAAATTTTCACTTGTCCTATATGGCAAGATGAGCGTTGCTATTTAAGCCAAGATAGCAAGTTCTGCCTATTCAGCACGACATATATATATATATATATATATATATATATATATATATATATATATATATATATATATATATATATATATATATATATAATGAATGACTTTGAAACATATTTTCCTTCACCAAGAGCAATGTGGATATTTACACATATGTACACTATATACAGTCGGAAATGCATGTGTACAACACGGTTAAGGCAAGGCCAAGACACAGCCTGGAGACAGAATGGACAACCGTGCTCAACTATCTCTAGTATGGAAATGACATGGGTAGACAGGTGGGTGGTGCCCACAACACCTCTACGATTGCCATACCCCACCTTCTCATTGGCTGAACCTGGTTACTGATCGAATGATGGGGCCCCATCGTTCGACCCTAGTACTGGTTCGCTGGCTGGGGAGATAGCCTTTCAGTGAGGGTGTGCACATGCGCAGAATAAAGGTTATGTACTCTTTGCATGCCACATCTACTCTCACGGGGCGACAGACTACAACACTAAAAATACGGACACTTCTAAGCAATTTAACCCGGTGCCCGAGTGCATTCAGGATGTTGGTGGTTCATCTCCTCCCAGGTGTCAAGGAAGACGTGGAAGACTTCCTTCGCATTGTTAACTCAAGATGTTTAGCTGTGCCGCCTGAGCGGCTAGTTTATTGTGTATCCCATGCTCATCTTAAACGAATGAATACCAACAGCTTTTTGTGTTCCCAGATGGTCACCTATCTAAGTACTACCCAAACCAAACGTTGCTGAACTTCGTTAATTGGACAAGAAGCGGTGTATTCAACGTGGCTCAAAAGGGTTACCAGCTATCCTCGAAGAGGTATTTGTAAGTATTTCTAAGTGGCTGCCTGAAGATTTTTTATCCGATTAGCTTAAAAGTTTTCATCGGTGGTGTACTGTAAAGTTCATCCAGCTAATAACATGTGTAAAGTCTTCTGGTCTGTGACCATTCCCAGATTTCGTTTCCATGCGATGTCTTGAAAAAGCCTCTTCTGTCTCCCCTTGATCCTTGTCCTTTTAATTTAAACAGTCTATCAATTCCCCTTAAGATTTTGTACATCAAAAGCATGCCTTCTCTTGTTCTCTCTACCAAGGACGTCAGGTTCACTTCTTTAGACCTCTCCTCACAATACATTCTTTTCAGTTCGGGTACTAGCCTGGATGCAAATCTTTGGACTTTTTCGAGCTTCTTCAGATGCTTGATTAGGTGTGGGGCTCCATACTGGGGCTGTGTATTCAGTGATTTATGTAAAATAAGTCGTAGGTAAGGTTCTGAAGGATTATTTATTCATGTTCCCATATGTCATTCTGAGGTTTGTTAATCTCACATATGCCGCTAATGTCATACGGTTTATAAGTGTTTTTTTGTTGATATGCTTAAAGTTATATTCACCCCCAGTTCTTTTCACTCTGTTATTAGAAGCTCCTCCCTGCCTATGCTATATTCTATGTTTGGTTTACCACCACCTTCTCTATTTCGTATGACCTTGCATTTGAGTCGAACTAGAAAAGTCAATTGTTTGACCACATCTGCAGTCTGTTAAGATCTTGTGGAGCCTGCCAAGTATATTACAATTTGCTCGGCGTTCATCGCACAATCAGTTCTTGCATTCCCTCTGTATCAGCCAAACTGGTAGTTAGGTAAAAGTAGTTGTAAAGGGGCCCCAGCTACTCTGATTCGTTGTCAGGCTTATATGCCAAACAACTGGGTGAGAACTTGTCCCCAGATGAATCGATGTTTTTCTCACACCTGGCTGGAGGCAGACTCTCTCACTGAGGTTGGTCGAGTACACACAGACTACTCTACTGTATGTTGTATTAGGTGAAAAGATAATTGCAGTGAGTGAACTCTTTGCTCTCTCGCTCATTTATATCTTGTTGCTCTATTATACTTTGCATATATTGTAATTATTGGTGAAGTGAATATACAGGTACTCAAAAACTACCATTTGTGTTTGTCTTTGAATTTATTGCTTGAGGATTTTTTATGTCTCGAAATATGATTTAAAGACAGGTTAAACAGACCTTTCTTCCTGCACCTGTGTTCATAATAGGTCTCCTTGAAATTTATCGCTGTATTTTCTTGTGCTTTATACTTCTCATTAGTTTTATATCGTTTGAAAGCAGTGACAAATAGGACTCGCTCCCCTCTAGTAGGTCGTCATATATATTAGAAACAGTAACGGTCCTAGTATTGATCCTTGTGGAACGCTATTCGTTACTTTCTCCTATTCTGATATCTCATTCCTAACTGCTACTCTATCCCTTCTGTCATTCGGGTTACTCCCTGACCCACAGGAGCATTCTGCCTTTTAACCCTGCCTGTTCCTCTAATTTCTGGACTAATCTTTGGTGTCATACAGTATCAAATGTTTTCCTGCAGTCCAAGAAGGTGCTGTCTGCCCACCCCTCTTTTTATTGTCTTATTATAGAATTCCAGGAAATTTGTAAGACAGAATTTTCCATCCCTAAATCCATGCTGATTTTCTGTAAAGACACTTCTCTCCAGTGCTCCACCATCATTTTCCTCACAATCTACAAAATTTTTGACAGAATGCATATTCGAGATACTGGCTTGTAGTTCAGTGCCTTTTGTATGTCCCCATCCTTTATATATATATATATATATATATATATATATATATATATATATATATATATATATATATATATATATATATATATATATATATATATATATATAAATATATATATATATATATATATATATATATATGAGTGGCTCACATTTGCCTTTTTTTAAATTTCTGGCACATGTCTTGATTGGAGAGATTGGTTATACACCTTTGATATTGGGACATAAAGTGGTTGTGAGCCATATAGTGGTTGTGAGCCATACAGTGGTTGTGAGCCATACAGTGGTTGTGAGCCATATAGTGGTTGTGAGCCATATAGTGGTTGTGAGCCATATAGTGGTTGTGAGCCATACAGTGGTTGTGAGCCATATAGTGGTTGTGAGCCATACAGTGGTTGGTAGCCATACAGTGGTTGTGAGCCATATAGTGATTGTGAGCCATACAGTGGTTGTGAGCCATACAGTGGTTGTGAGCCATATAGTGGTTGTGAGCCATACATTTGTTGTGAGACATACAGTGGTTGTGAGCCATATAGTGGTTGTGAGCCATACAGTGGTTGTGAACCATACAGTGGTTGTGAGCCATACAGTGGTTGTGAGTCATATAGTGGTTGTGAGCCATACAGTGGTTGTGAGCCATACAGTGGTTGTGAGCAATACAGTGGTTGTAAGCCATACAGTGGTTGTGAGCCATACAGTGGTTGTGAGCCATACAGTGGTTGTGAGTCATACAGTGGTTGTGAGCCATATAGTGGTTGTGAGCCATACAGTGGTTGTGAGCCATACAGTGGTTGTGAGCCATACAGTGGTTGTGAGCCATACAGTGGTTGTGAGCCATATAGTGGTTGTGAGCCATACAGTGGTTGTGAGCCATACAGTGGTTGTGAGCCATACAGTGGTTGTGAGCCATATAGTGGTTGTGAGCCATATAGTGGTTGTGAGCCATACAGTGAACATCAAAATGGTATACAATACCGACAGGCTGGTAGGTAAGACACATAGTCAGGAACTATCAGATAGTTCCTGACTATGGAACTGAACTTCTCCAGGCTGAGGGACTGACAACCTCAAATTCTACGACTTCAAGGGTGATGGACTGATTACATCGTCTTCACATCTCTACTGTTCCTGCCTACTTTCTGTATTCGACTGAAGAAACCTACTGTGTAGGCGAAACTTTTCGGAATAAAGTTGCCTAATTGTTGCCTATGTGTCTTACCCACCAGCCATACAGTGGTTGTGAGCTGGCACATAACTGCTGGCACTAGTGCCACATAACTGCTGGCACCTAGTGCCAGCAGTTATGTGGCACTAAGTAATTTCATGTATGTCATTTTCATTTTGTGTGAAAACCAGATCAAGTCTCACTGGCTTACCTCCCATTATTCATGTTGCTCCCTTCTATTGGCTCAGAAAATTCTTCGTTACTGCTTCCATAAGTTTCGCTTCTCATTTCATGTTTCTGGTTCACTGGGATTCTTTGATTTTTCAAGTCGATCTCCTGATGGTTGAAATCACCTATTACTAAAAGTTGTGACTTCGGGTCTTCTTGCGCTCTCTTTGCCTCTGTTTTCAGTACGTGAATCATTTTCTCTCTTTGTTACGGTTCTCAATATGCGTTCTCATTTTTTCTGATCATATTCCCCTCTGGGTCTCCTATTGTTTGGTGGTGGATTATGCATCACTGCCAATATTATTTTCTCCGGACATTACTGTACCTCCTATCTAATCCCTGAATTCCTGGGTTTCTGGATATCCTAGTTCCCCCAATTATCAGCGGCCTCTCATCATTCTTTCCCTTCATTCTTATAGTTTGCTTGTCCTCTGTGAATATTGCGTTTGTTATTATTCCTGATACTTTTCTCTCCATAAGAGCAACAATTTCAGTGTTTTTCTCTCCTTCTCTGACTTTTGTGACTTCACAATTATTTGTAAGGAAGAACAAGAAGGCACAATACTCTGACTGGAACAATACACAAATAACCCGCACATAGGAGAGAGAAGCGGGTTATTTGTGTATTGTTTGTGATGTTTGGGAATCACACTTTCATTCCTCCGTCTCTTACCTTCTTTTCTAGACGTGCTGATTCCTTACTTCGCTTTTAGAGATACTGGACGAGAAGTTCCTGTTGGAGCACTTCCTGGACTCTTTTTTTTTTTTTTTTTTTACCCTCACTGATCTTCTCCTCTGAGATGTGTGATCTATTTCCTCTGCTGCTTCTTTCTTCTATATTTCGTCTGTCTTTCGTGCCTCCTTCGTCCGAGGTGTGTGTGTGTGTGTGTGTACTCACCTAATTGTACTCACCTAATTGTGGTTGCAAGGGTCGATACTCAGCTCCTGGGCCCGCCTCTTCAGTGATCGCTACTGGGCCCTCTCCCTCTCTGCTTCCTGAGCTTTGTTATACCTCGTCTTAAAGCTATGTATGGTTCCTGCCTCTACTACATCACTTGCTAGGCTATTCCACTTCCTAACTACTCTATGACTGAAGAAATACTTCATAACATCCCTTTGACTCATCTGAGTCTTCAGCTTCCAATTGTGACCCCTTGTTTCTGTGTCCCATCTCTGGTACATCCTGTCTCTGTCCACCTTGTCTATTCCACGCAGTATTTTGTATGTCGTTATCATGTCTCCCCTGACCCTCCTGTCCTCCAGTGTCGTCAGACCGATTTCCCTTAATCTTTCTTCATAGGACATTTCCCTTAGCTCTGGAACTAGCCTTGTTGCAAATCTTTGCACTTTCTCTAATTTCTTGACGTGTTTGACCAGGTGTGGGTTCCAAACTGGTGCTGCGTACTTCAGTATGGGCCTGACGTACACAGTGTATAAAGTCTTGAACGATTCCTTACAGAGGTACCGGAACGCTATTCTCAGGTTTGCCAAGCGTCCATATGCCGCTGCAGTTATCTGGTTAATGTGTGCTTCTGGCGATGTACTCGGTATTATACTCACTCCTAGGTCTTTCTCCTTGAGTGAGGTTTGCAGCCTGGCCTCCTAGCCTATATTCTGCGGTCTTCTTTGCCCTCCTCCGATCTTCATGATTTTGCATTTGGCGAGGTTAAATTCTAGGAGCCAGTTTCTGGACCACGCATCCAGACTGTCCAAGTCTCTTTGTAGACCTGTCTGGTTCGCGTCTGATTTAATTCTCCTCATTAACTTCACATCATCTGCAAACAGGGGCACTTCTGAGTCTATCCCTTCCGTCATGTCGTTCACATATACCAAGAATAGCACTGGTCCCAGGACTGACTCCTGTGGGACCCCGCTCGTCACCTGCGCCCACTCTGACACCTCATCACGGACCATGACTCGCTGTTGCCTCCTTGCTAGGTATTCTCTGATCCATTGCAGTACCCTTCCTGTTATACGTGCCTGTTCCTCTTGTTAGGAACTGTGTCGAAGGCCTTCTTGCAGCCCAAGAAAGTGCAATCAACCCACCCCTCCCTTTCATTTCTTACTTCTGTTACCTTGTCATA
>NC_091313.1:20648839-20721339 GCF_038502225.1 Cherax quadricarinatus
AAACATCTAGGAAGGGGGAGACATCTAGGAAAGGGGGAACATCTAGGAAGGGGGACATCTAGGAAGGGGGGAACATCTAGGAAGGGGGGGACATCTAGGAAGGGGGGAACATCTAGGAAGGGGGAGCATCAAGGAAGGGGGAATATCTAGGAAGAGGGAACATGTAGGAAGGGGGGAGGGTGGGGGGTAACAGTATCTGCCCTGCCTCCCGCCCTCACCTCAATATCAAGTGACAACGATGAATCACTTTCAACCCTCATGCACCACCAACACTGCATCACCATAAGCACTATCACCATCACAACACTGCATCATCACCATCACATCAACACTACATCACCATCACATCAACACTGCATCATCACCATCACATCAACACTGCATCATCACCATCATATCAACACTGCATCATTACCATCACATCAACACTACATCATCACCATCACATCAACACTGCATCAACACCATCATATCAACTGCATCATCACCATCGCATCAACACTGCATTATCACCATCACATCAACACTGCATCATCACCATCACATCAACACTACATCATCACCATCACATCAACACTGCACCATCACCATCATGTCAACACTGCATCATCACCATCACATCAACACTGCATCATTACCATCACATCAACACTGCATCATCACCATCATATCAACACTGCATCATCACCATCACATCAACACTGCATCATCACCATCACATCAACACTACATCATCACCATCACATCAACACTGCATCATCACCATCATATCAACACTGCATCATCACCATCACATCAACACTGCATCATCACCATCATATCAACACTGCATCATTACCATCACATCAACACTACATCATCACCATCACATCAGCACTGCATCATCACCATCATATCAATTGCATCACCACCATCGCATTAACACTGCATTATCACCATCACATCAACACTGCATCATCACCATCACATCAACACTGCATCATCACCATCACAACACTGCATCATCACCATCACATCAACACTGCATCATCACCATCACATCAACACTGCATCATCACCATCATATCAACACTGCATCATCACCATCACATCAACACTGCATCATCACCATCACATCAACATTACATCATCACCATCACATCAACACTACATCATCACCATCACATCAACACTACATCATCACCATTACATCACACTGCATCACCATCACATCAACACTGCATCATCACCATCACATCAACACTGCATCATCACCAGCACATCAACACTGCATCATCACCATCACATCAACACTGCATCACCATCACATCAACACTGCATCATCACCATCACATCAACACTGCATCATCACCATCACATCAACACTGCATCATCACCAGCACATCAACACTACATCATCACTATCACAATACTACATCATCACCATCACATCAACACTGCATCATCACCATCACATCAGCACTGCATCATCACCTTCACATCAACACTGCATCATCACCATCACATCAACACTGCATTTTCACCATCACATCAACACTGCATCATCACCATCACATCAACACTGCATTTTCACCATCACAACACTGCATCATCATCATCACATCAACACCGCATCATCACCATCACATCAACATTATATCATGACCATCACACCACTGCATCATCACCATCACATCAACACTACATCATCACCATGGGTGCTCTGGTGGCCTGGTGGTTAACGCTCTCGTTTCCCACCGCGAGGGTCTGGGTTCGATTCCCAGCCAGAGTAGAAACATTGGACGTGTTTCTTTCCACCTGTTATCCATGTTCCCCATCAGTAAAATGGGTACCTGGGTGTTAGTCGACTGGTGTGGGTCGCATCCTGGGACACTGACCTAATTTGCCCGAAATGCAGAGCATAACAAGGGAGTTTCTATATAGTAGTATGTCATTGTTGTCAGCTAGGACTGTATACCTTGTACATGTACTTGTAGTAAATAAAGATATTATTATTATCACCATCACAACACTGCATCATCACCATCACATCAACACTGCCTCATCACTATTACATCAACACTGCATCATCACCATCGCATCAACACTACATCATCACCATCACATCAACACTGCATCATCATCATCACATCAACACTGCATCATCACCATCACATCAACACTGCATCATCACCATCACATCAACACTGCATTTTCACCATCACATCAACACCGCATCATCACCATCACATCAACATTACATCATCACCATCACACCACTGCATCATCATCATCACATCAACACTACATCATCACCATCACAACACTGCTTCATCACCATCACATCAACACTGCCTCATCACCATTACATCAACACTGCATCATCACCATCACATCAACACTACATCATCACCATCACATCAACACTGCATCATCACCATCACAACACTGCATCATCACCATCACATCAACACTGCATCATCACCATCACAACACTGCATCATTACAATCACAACACTGCATTTTCACCATCACATCAACACTGCATCATCACCATCACATCACCATCGTATCCACCATCATCTAACCAGTTCTGTGATTTGTTTTTCATTAGTGTTATTACGAATTCATGAGTTCTCAGTACATTTTCGAGGTGTGATATATGTGGTGTATTGCAAGAAGTTGTGAGTCCAGAGTAATGTTCTAGACGTGAGACCACAAGTGACTGAGATAGTACCATCATTACCATTACTTGTTTTGTTATTTTTGTTCACATTTGCTGCTTTAGATTTTCTGTGTTTCTGAATGACAGATCACCTGATATTAGTATTCCTAAGTCTGTTACGTATTTCTTATGATTCAAACGATTTCGTTGGAAATAAAGCCAAATCGGAAGAACTGTTACAAAAAATTAAATACTTCGGGGAATTATAGTCTAGCTAGCTAGGAGAGTTGTTTAGTATTGTAAGATGACCACGACCATGAAGGTCTGTGTAGTCTGCAGAAAGGGTAAGGGACGAAGACAGGCCTGGGCTGCTTGCCATCTCTGTGGTCATTGGTCTTATAGTACAGGCAGGGGTTTTAAACCAGTGACCACACTTGACATAAACTCAGAGAGATATTTATGGGTCTGCCCAAACGAGATACACCTGTATGAGGAAATGACATCTATATTAAAAGACAAGAACACCAATAAAACATCCCAGCTGTCATACCATGCTGACATATCTTGAAAGATATGTCAGCATGGTATGACAGCTGGGAAAATAAGATGGGTGGTAGGGACGGGGCTGTCTTGGACAGTGCTCCTGAGGGTGCTAGTGCCGTCCTGGAGGACAGTGCTGAGGGTGCTAGTGTTGTCCTGGAGAAAGTGCTACAGAGGGCCCTAGTGATGTCTTAGGAGACAGTGCTTGTGAGGGTATTAGTGTTGTCTTGAAGGACACTGAACAACGTTATTCAGTCCACAGAGGTTCAAAATAAAGATACTGCTGGAGATGGATCAAAATGGGATGATGCCTCAGGGAATAGTGTCGACACATTACCAGCAAAACCTGGTGGAAGCACTGATGTCCATACAGGGGTGAGAGATAGAGAGGAAACAAGAAAAATAAATGCACCAGCAGCGAACGCAGCTACAATAAATCCTAACAAACAGAATTGCAATCTATGTGAATACTATGCCTTGGGTATCTGCACGCACGGTATATCTGGTAAAACAGGTGGGACATGCGCCTTTGACCATCCCAAAAAATGCTGCACCCTCATGACAACAGGAGAGTGCAACTTCCCTTCTTGTAACTTATTTCACCCAGAAATGTGTTACTCATCAATCCATGAAAGAAAATGTTACAATGCATACTGCCAGGCACATCATCTAAAGGGGACTAGAAGACACAGACCAGCCAGACTATGGAAAACAAAAGAGAGGAGCCACAACCTCTCCAGGGACAGAGGTTTTTTTAGGGCCAGGATGGAAAAAAAGAATGGCAAGAAATGACAATAATCCTACACCACCTGAAAACACTTCTGGAACAGAGGCACGGACATTGGCCTCTACTCCAGAACAACAGATAATAGAACCAGGAAATAACCCCCCCCCCTAAATTCAACCAATACAACGAGATTTGTCTTTGCAAACATACAGGGTCAAAAGCTGTCAACAAACAACAAAATTCCCTACATCAAAGGACTGCTCACGGAGTCAAATGCAATGTTTGTAGCATTCACAGAGACCCACATAAAGGATCATTATGACAACGAAATATGGATCCCAGGCTATAACCTATTCCGATGCGACAGACCAAACGGGCAACAAGGGGGGGTTGGCCTGTATGTCAGAGTTGCTCATTTGCACAGAACTACTAAACACCTCAAATGATGTAGTTGGATTTTTTCGGTAAAGACTGAAAACCAAAACCTTGTCATTGTGGTAGTATACAAGCCACCAGATGCAAATTCCCAGCAATTCCAGGAGCAGCTTGAGAAAATTGACCACTGTCTGGAAAATCTTCCAACTACTGCCCCAAACATCTTACTACTAGGAGATTTCAACTTGAGACACCTAAAATGGAAGAGTATAGCGAACAATGTTTTAGCAGAGATCACCCCGGGAGGCAGCTCAGTTGAAAATTCATACACACACACGAACTATTAAATCTCTGAACCAAATTCACCTAAAGTCAGCAAATAGTAGAGCCTACAAGACTAGAAAATACGCGGGATCTCATCTTCACTAACATGACGATCCGATGCGTAATATAACTGTATCAAAGACAATACACTCAGATCACAACATAACAGAGGTACAGACATGTATGCACAGGACTCCGAACCAGCAAAATGTGAGCAGTCATGAAGGTCTCTTCATGAAATTCAATTTCAACAACAAAAACATATTTGTAGATGAATGGTTCAGAGAACCGACATGTTGATAAATTAGACACATGTGCAACTCTTGGGTATCTTTATTGAGGAAACGTTTCTCCTTTGTATGGACTGATGAAGCCACTGTGTGGCGAAACGTTTCCTCAATAAAGATACCCAAGAGTTGCACATGTGTCTAATTTATCAACATGTCGGTTCTCTGAACCTTTCATCTACAAACCTGTCAGACACTGCAACTTCTTGGGATCTTAATACTTTGGAATTCTTCGCTTGCCTAATTCTTGGGCACGACCTACTTCCACATTGAACAAATGTTACACGACCTATGACTGCTGCACCTCTCCTGCCATACGGTTTATAAGCTCCTTCTCAGCACGTATGCGGCATTCCATTCAAGATTGATGGACTGACCACATCGACTCAAGGTTGAGGGACTGATTACCTCATTCTCCTCCTGTTCTTCAAGATTCTCCTTTGTATGGACTGATGAAGCCACTGTGTGGCGAAACGTTTCCTCAATAAAGATACCCAAGAGTTGCACATGTGTCTAATTTATCAACAAAAACATACAATGAGATCAAGTAAACCATGTTCTAAATGAAACAAGTTGGGAAGATATCCTAAACAACACAAATCCGAACATTTGCCTTGAAAAAAATGAATTTTGTGGTTTTTGAGATCTGCTCAAGACATATTCCATTAAGAAAAAGAAAGAGAAGATGTAAACTAGAAAGAGAGAGACGTTCCCTATACAGATGAAGGCGAAGAGTCACAGAGCTGTTGAGTGGGGCCAATATATCTGAAATACGAAGGGAGGCACTAGTCAATGAAATTGCAAATATCGAACTTAAGCTGAAGGAATCTTATAGGAGACAAGAATCACAGAAAGAACTAAAAGCCATAAAGGAAATTGAAAAAACAAAACAAAATACTTCTTCTCTTATGCCAAATCTAAGGAAAAAACAACATCCAGTATTGGGCCCCTGCTTAGGCAGGATGGGACATACACAGATGACAGCCAAGAAATGAGAGTGATACTAAAGTCCCAATATGACTCAGTGTTCAGCGAGCCTCTGCCCAGACTAAGGGTCGACAATCCAAATGAATTCTTTATGAACAAAACCCAAAATTTAGTCATCCCAAAAATCTCGGATATTATTCTAATTCCACAAGACTTTGAAGAGGCAATTAATGACATGCCCATGCACTCTGCCCCAGGCCCAGACTCGTGGAACTCCGTGTTCGTCAAGAATTGCAAGCAGTCCCTATCGCATACCTTCAGCATTTTATGGAGAGGGAGTATAGACACAGGGGTCATCCCACACACACTAAAAACAACAGACATAGCCCCACTCCACAAAGGTGGTAGTAAAGCAATTACAAAGAACTAAGACTGATAGCCCTAACATCCCATATCATAAAAATCTTTGAGAGAGTTCTAAGAAGCAAAATCGCCAACCACCTAGATACCCATCAGTTACACAACCCAGGGCAACATGGGTTTAGAGCAGGTCGCTCCTGCCTGTCCCAGCTACTGGACCACTATTATCATGTGGGAGTTCGATACGTGGATTAGGGTAGAAATACTCACGTAGGCTGTTATTACTTATAATTGCTGTTATGTGGAGGGAGCCCGCAGCCGTTACCTATCTCCTTGGTTACACTCGTAAAACTGACTAGCCGGCTGGCCAGTACCCCGTAGTGGGTCTTTTGAAATAGTGTCAGCTCAGCACAGACCGTGACTCAAGACGGTTGGTCGTTGAGTCAACGGACAGGTTACTGGTAACTGGTTACTACTACTGAGACTGGTAACTGGTTACTACTACTGAGAGCTCAGCGACGCTAACGTATGGCGTCCCGACATACAACTAATACAAACTAGAGATGGCAGGTATACGGCTTGGGCTGATTCTATACAATGTCAAAGTACACAACATTAAACATTATAGATACATAAGTAGAACATTAGAATGAAAGCGTACGTAACTGAAACTGTAATGCAATACAGGGTATACTATAGTACAACTTAAAACTCAACAAATGAACAACGAACTCAACATTGAGATTACAAGTGATAAAAACAAAAATTTTGATCGATCGATCTGTATTCATGTGATCTACGGATTCTGAGGAAGGAATATATACAAAGAAAGAGTGTTTAACAGAAAGGCAGATTCGGTGCACGCAAATCTAGACTGTTAACTCTCAGAATGCGGAGAGAACACGAACACAAAAAAAAATTCTTTAATACTGATAAGTTGATACTGTAATTATTCATCTATACAGGTTATTTACATTTAACCCCAACTCTGCTAGGGTGTGATTGACATATGCAGAATGGGTGTCATCTCTGGGAGGATCAAACTCTGTAGCATTGGCTAACTCATGCTGTATTTGAGGCAAATCTGAATTGGAAGTTACAAATGATACTTGAGGATTTCTCAATACCTGTCGTGTACGTAGGGAATAACGACATTCAGGTTGATCTTCTGACTGAGTATCAGAGGAAGAGAGTACAGGATCAGGAGGATTGTCAGAGTCTGTCACATTAGTCTGGGTTGGAACATCATTATCATCACATACTAACTTCATATGATCCAAATGCGATTCTTTATACTGACCAGTACTAATCTCTCTAACCTTATACTTATTACCAGTGATATGTTCAACTACGCGATAAGGACCAACAAACTTTTGATCAAGCTTTGGCATTGCAGACGTTTTGTTAAAATTAGTCAGCATAACTCTCGAACCTACTTTGATTTTGGATGGCTTTACTCGAGTATTTGCGACTCTTGTAAATTCAGCTGTTGATTTATGAAGTGTTTCACGGATTCTTCTAAAAACACTTTGAGCTAAGCTGGTACGAGTTGCTACGAAATCATCAGGGTTGTAATTTGGTTTCGGATTAGAATATAACAACTCATAAGGCAAACGTTTATCTACACCATACAATGCATAATGTGGAGTGTCACCTATAGAAACATTGTAAGCAGAATTTATAGCACACTGCACATCAGGTATAACTTCATCCCAAGTTTCACTATTGGGATTGATAGTGGCTCTCAAGACATCAAGTACTTTCTTATTGGTTCGTTCCGCTAACCCATTGCTGGCAGGATGATGAGGAACAATGGTGGATTTAGAGATCTTGTACAAGGTACACAAATTTTCAAGAATTTCATTACAGAATTCACCTCCATTATCTGTTACTAGGGACTTAGGGGTGGTATGCCTGCAGATAATGCGTTCTTTAAACGCTTTAGCTACTGTCTCGGCAGTCTTATCTGCAATAGGAACTAACTCGCAATATCTGGTGAAATGGTCTACCATAACACACAGATGTTTGTTACCTTGGAGGGAACATCGGAAATTAGTTAACAAATCTAGCGCAACTCTTTCCCAAGGTTCGCTAGTAGTTGGATACACTTGGATTGGATTAGGACCATTAGCATTGCCTTTATGTTGCATGCAGACACTACATTTCCTAACATACTCAGAAATATCAGTTGCCATACGAGGCCAAAAGTATTTCAATCTGGCTTGTTTTACTGAACGATCCATACCAGGGTGTGCAACACCTGGTACATCGTGAACTAGCTGTAAGGCTACATTCACTAGTGACTGTGGAATTACTAACTGGTATACTCTTCTGCTAGGAGTACCCAACTCGGCTGTTCGATACAGTAATTCTTGGTTCATGACAAAGTCACTGATGGGAGCTGGTGGCTTCACAGTCAGAATAAGATCTTCCTGGAGCAGGAATCGAATCACACCAGACCACATGGGATCTGTTCGTTGAGCATTCTTTACATCTTCAGCACTAAATGGAGGGTCTGCAGTTACTATACTAACATGTCGCGATAAGGCATCTGCGACTACATTTGACTTGCCAGGTAAATGCTCAAAGGTGGGATTGAACTCTTGGATAGTCAAAGTCCATCTAGCTAACCTTCCAGTAGGTTGTTTGTTCTGGAATAAGGGTATCAGTGGAGCATGATCTGTCAAGACATGAACAGAGTACTGATAAATAATGTCTCGGAAGTACTTTAAAGACCATACTATTGCTAAAGCTTCTTGCTCAGTTACTGTATAATTACGTTCAGCCTTCGTAAGGACTCGGCTAGCAAATGCAACTGCGTTGTACTTGCCATCGGTCTTCTGAGCTAGTACGGCACCTATGCCAATTGAACTAGCATCAGTTGTCAGATAGAAGGGCTTAGAAAAATCTGGAAATTTCAAAATTGGAGCTGAAGTTAGCTTTTCTTTTAGAGTTTGGAATGCTCTTTCTTGACGGAAGGTCCAAACAAAAGGAGCATCTTTCTTAAGCAACTCAGTTAGAGGAGCAGCTATGGAAGAAAAATTGGCAATGAAAGATCTATAAAAACCTGCTAAGCCCACAAAGGATCTTACGGCATCAGCAGTTTTGGGAGTTGGAAAATTTAGTACTGCAGTTACTTTACTTTGGTCAGTCGTAACCCCTCTAGGAGTGACTACGTGACCAAGAAACTTAATTTCTGATCTGAAAAATTGACATTTTGACAGTTTGATCTTTAAATTGGCTTCTTCAAGCTTACCAAGTACTACATCAAGTCTTTTCAAGTGTGTATCCACGTCTTTAGACATGACGATTACGTCATCTAAGTACACCATAAGTGCATTACCTATGAGACCTCTAAAGATATTAGTCATGAGCCTTGAGAACGTGATAGGGGAAGATCGTAATCCAAATGGCCATACGGAGGAAGTGATAATGACCTGTAGGAGTGGAGAATGCAGTTAGTTCTTGGCTGTCCTCGTGAAGAGGGACTTGCCAAAACCCTTGTAACAAATCTAGGGTTGAAAAGACTTTGTTATCTCCAATATTACGTAAAAGATCACCCAGTACAGGGAGTGGAAAGCGATCTGGAATGGTTTTTGCGTTTAACTTCCTAAAGTCAATTACTGGACGCCAAGTACCATCCTTCTTAGGTACTAGTATCAAGGGTGCATTCCAAGGTGAATTGCTAGGTGCAATAACTCCATCATCAAGCATTTGATTGATCAATTCTTCTGCGACAGCAACTTGTGAATGAGGCATTCTGTACGCAGGTATGTAGATAGGTCTAGTACCAGGTTCAAGTGGAATACGATGGGACAATAAGTTCGTTATACCCATCTTCTCACCTGGTAAAGCAATGGCTTTACGACGTTTGTTCAACAGAGTCAACAAACGCTTGACTTCATCTGGGAAGTCAGTGGGAGCTAAGTCTTTCTCCTCAACTGGTGGAACAGATTGATCCAGTGAGGTGGATGAGGTCTCCCTGGCAGAAATAGCACCGACCCACTGGTCAGGTGACAACTCATCCTCTACCTGAACAGGGTAAGGATAGTGAACAAGGTCAACAAGATTGGTATTTGCTCTAAGGCGAACACTGTGACCAGAAGTGTTGGCCAGGTAGAAATGGATCTTACTATCTCTTACAACATGTAAGGATGGTTCAACAAATAGACCTTTTACTTTGCAGGAATCACTGTCAACTAGGACGTTATCACCATCTGGAACACTAGGAACAACTACAGACACTCTAGTGAGAGCACTAGCCGCAACAGAAACGTCTTTCTGCAGACGGCATGTGACATCAACAAGAGATGGCATTACTAGTTGCAAGTAATTGTTTTCCGACAAGGCGTCCCCTGTGGAGAAACTACTACTCGAACTAGCAGGCATTGCAGGGATAGGTTGAGCACTCAAGGCAATCTGAGCGTCCTCGGACACTTGAGGCATCGGACTATCCTGCAATTCTGAAGGTATAGGTGGAACACTGATGGGAGTGACAGAATTACCAGTGCCTGACCGCTTGGGTACGCTACTGGAGAATGCATTAGCTTGTAAGGACTTAATCCGTACATCATACTCTGCAGCAGTATAACAGATTTCGGATCCAAGCTGGTAACCCCAGAATGGAACGATCAAGTCATCAATTTGTGCATGCCATCGATAAGGGTCGAGCACAATGCGTAAGTCTCGCATGGAAGCAAATCCCAGTAGAAGGTCACCAGGGAAAGTAATCTGGTCGATTACAAGGAAGGAAACAGTGAAGTCTCTACCTTGGATAGAAAAGGTTAGGGCAGTCGTACCTCGGACACGCAGGTGGGAACCAGATACTCCACTAAGGGAGGACACAGGAGTCGGTTCTACGAGAAGGACATGTCGTAACTTCTTATCCTTAAACAAACTAGACCTAATAATATTGATTTGCGCACCAGAGTCCATGAACAATTGAACGGGCGCATTATAAACAGATGCCTGCACTATAGGGCCTATGGTTGCATTGGAAGTTATGTGCAAACAAAAAGGTGGATTTTCATCAGAAAAGACTTGTTCTACTCCATCCCCAAAATCATCTATGTCAGAAACATGTGAAGCAACATCATCAGCAGGGTTGTCATTCTCGAGACTGCTTAAGGCTTCAAAGGAATTGTGAACGGGGATGGTGTACTCATTATTACCTACTGTCACCATGGGGCGGTTTGACTGGGGCGCTCGAATTCCCCCGACTGGGAAGAACGAGCCTGGTTCTGGTTAGTTTGAGAATTGAACGAATGAGCCTGGTTCTGGTTATTTTGAAAACCACGAGATCTGTTTCCTCGACGGGTTCTGCGGTTGGAACGACCACGGAAAGATCTAGAGTACTGAAGGTTATAGAGAGCATTACACTCAGATGTGTCATGTCCATGTATTCTATGATAAGTACAGTAGGGAAGATCTGAGTACTCATCATCAGTACGACGTCTCTTAGGGTAACTATCAGGACAATTAATTGCAATATGGCCACGGAAACCACAGTTATAACAATTCCGCCGACTATGGTTACTGAATGTACTATGAATACTACGAGGTGTATAACGACTCTGTACACTGGTTCTTGGTGATCTCTGAGATGGTTGACGACTACGATTTGTCTCTGTGGCGCAAACAAGAGGTGGTGCAGACTGAGGCATATGTGTGACATTACTTTTAATACAAGGGAAAGTACCCTGGGGGCACAAGGAACGTACATGATTTAAGGCTGTAAGTGGTTCCATCGTTACAGTTGGAGGATGAGCCTCATAAGCACACACAGAAGCAGGTGGCATTAGTTCTTTAATTGCTCCAAAAGCTGCTATTTTAGCAATTGATTCTGTAAATGGTTTAGCCTCGTCAGGGAGAAAAGATGATGATTGGACAGCATTGATAAATGATGATAAAAGTTTGTCTAATCTAACAGCAAATGCACTCAACGATTCAGTACTCATGGGTGTAGCATTCACTAGTTCCCTAAGAACGACATATGGATCAGCTGTTTTTACTGGGATGAGGAAAGAACGAATCAGTTCCTCATATTGTGACCACTTAGTAAGATTCCTGAAGTCTCGCATATCAAGGAGATCAACAACGTGAACAGCAGCAGGAGATCGATAAAGAGCTTCTTTAGCAATTCTGATAAGGCTTTCCTCTGAAGGAGGACCTTCAGCTAGGGCACTAGCACGAGAACGAATGGCTGCAAACCATGCTTCAAGACTATGTACATGGCCATTGAATAAAGGTAACGCATCAAGGGAATCACGAGTATAACTATAATATCTCGGTGTCTGAGTCGGTCTGTCAATCGGTAAGGAACTGTGAGGACTGATGACAGGACCAGCAGTAGTAGCCTGAGAGGTCTGAGTGTCGACATTCACTAAAGTACCACTTGACGGTATGTGAGACATAATGGCAAAGTAACACGAGAAAAAAATAAGGCAAAAATAATGAACAATAAAATGATATAAAATTCTAGAATTGAAATGAAAAGATATACAACTAATTTTGCAAAAATAATAAAAAATTAATGCCTAAGATACACTGCAAGAGGAAGGAAAACTCAATTTAAAGGACTATTGACCAAGAAAAAAAAATTTACATTGAAATATACAAGTAAAAATATTACTGGAGACTGAATTAAATGCAAAAATGAGCTGTCTTTACTCTTGCTACTAAAGAAATTAATTAATTAAATTTTTAAATCAATGTAAAAAGTATAAAATAAAATTACTAAATTGTTAACTGGGAAATTTTAAATATTTCTAAGAATGCATAGACAAAATTAAAATATAAATCATAAAAATAGCAATAAAAGAAAATAATTCACTGCAGAACAGTTCAACAAAATAATTCACTTCAGAACAAGTGCAACAAAATAAAGTATAGAAACAATCACTGCAGTAATAAAGTGTCACTGGGAAAACTCAGGTAAAATAATGAATTAAAATTATGAAGAAAAAAAAAATAAACTAATTGAACACTTTAACTCTTAATTGTAAATTAGACAAAACAATTTACTCAAACAGAGTAAGAAAACACTTTACGTTAAAAGTAATTGAAATTGCATCAAGAGTGAATTTGTTCAAGAATTGCAAAAAGATGAATAAAATAAAACACCGGAACAAAACAGGGAATATAACACTTACAGTGACGGAGCACACAACAGTATTAGTTTATTCTTACAACAAATTCCTGCTGTGACTGATACAACAAAATCTTGCTGTGACTGATACGACAAAAATTTGCTGGCAAAAATAATGGTACACAGTCTGCGAAAAAATTAGAGGAATGAGACACTGTTGGCATACGAAAAAAAAGACACACATAGAAATAAATGGATAATTTGGTATGCTGAAAGAATACAATAAAAAAAAAACGAATCCCTTCACACAGGGTGACTGACTGGTACACTACACAATAATACTTACTAGAGACAGGAGTAGCATAAAGAAAAACACAGAATAAAATAATATAAGATAATTGAAAAACACTGAAAAACACAAGGTTTAGAGTACACAAGCAATTTACTATAAATGTCTCACACACGCAAATGTCTTTAAATGCAAGAAAAATGTCTCAAGGAAATTATCACTGAAGTCGGGAGTAGGAGATGGACGGTGAGTACTGGTGGGGGCGGGTGTATGGTGTCCCGCGCGGTGATGACGCCTCCTACATTCACTGTTGTCGTGAAGAAATGTGCTTTCTAGGCGAACTCACATAACTGGCTTTATCTCGTTGGCACCAGCTACAATCTCTTGACCAATTATGTGAGCCAAAACAGTACTAGGACCCGGTACAAGGGTGTAAACAACCACAGGTAGGTGAGGTGTCTAGTGGTGGAAGAGAGTGGTGGTGGTGGGGTGGTTGCTTCTGCCGCGCACCCCGGGTAGTGGGAGAGAGTGGTGGGGGGGGGACGACTCTCTGGCGGACGCGCTCACTCCACTACCCACGAAGGTGGCTTAACCCACTCTATGCCACAGGAATGGTGAAAACCACTCTTAGCATCCAACAGGGAGCACAAAGCGATATAAACAATACCTCAGAGGAACTTGGCTTACTTCTTACTGCGTGGCTTACTTCTCTCTCTCAGCTGGGTTAGAAGCTGGGTTGGCTGACTGGCTTACCCCACGAGAATGGCTGACTGGAAGACGTGTAACGATGCACAAAGCACGGAGGAGCAGTTGGATGACAGGAGACAGGCTGGATGATAGGCTGACTGGCGTTCACTTCCACAGTCTGGCTTACTGACTGGCTTAATTGCAAAATCCGGGTCAACCCCTCGGAGATTGAAGCAATTAGCACACGAACTAAGCCAGGAAGCTTGAAACGGCTGCAACAGGCTTGCAGGATGAAGTTGTGAGGGTATAAGCGGCTGGCTGGAGGGTGTGAGGGGAGGTTGGCTGGCTGGAGATTCACCTTTGACCCTGCCGGCTACTCACAACAGTCTTCTAACGCCTTGAATTACCCTTAAAAACGTAAATCCACGCTCCACACCGCTGTACACCATTTATCATGTGGGAGTTCGATACGTGGATTAGGGTAGAAATACTCACGTAGGCTGTTATTACTTATAATTGCTGTTATGTGGAGGGAGCCCGCAGCCGTTACCTATCTCCTTGGTTACACTCGTAAAACTGACTAGCCGGCTGGCCAGTACCCCGTAGTGGGTCTTTTGAAATAGTGTCAGCTCAGCACAGACCGTGACTCAAGACGGTTGGTCGTTGAGTCAACGGACAGGTTACTGGTAACTGGTTACTACTACTGAGACTGGTAACTGGTTACTACTACTGAGACTATGACAAGGTCCTGGATGCTGTAGAGGACAAACGAAATACAGATGTAGTATACACAGACTTTGCAAAAGCTTTCGACAAGTTTAACCATGGTGTAATATCACACAAAATGCGTGATAAAGGAATAACGGGAAAAGTTGGTAGATAGATCTACAACTTCCTGACAAACAGAACACAAAGAGTAATAGTAAACAGAGTAAAGTCCCAGGCAGCCACGGTAAAAAGCTCTGTTCCACAAGGCACAGTAATCGCTCCCATTCTATTCCTTGTCCTCATTTCTGACATAGACAGAGATGTGAGTCATAGCTCCGTGTCTTCCTTTGCAGATGACACCCGGATTACCATGGCAGTGACCTCCATCAAAGACACCGCGAGACTCCAAGTGGACATCAACCTAATCTTCGAATGGGCCACTCAAAACAATATGAAGTTCAAAGAGGAGAAATTTCAACTACTCAGATAAGGAAAACTTGAAGAAATTAAAAATGTATCAGGGTATACAACAAATTCTAACCATACAATAGAGAGGAAAAGTAATGTGAAGAACCTGGGAGTGATAATGTCAGAGGATCTTGCCTTCAAAGACCACAACAATGTATCTATCTCATCTGCTAGAAAAATGATAGGATGGATAATGAGAACCTTCAAAACTAGGGACGCCAAGCCCATGATGATTCTCTTCGAATCGCTTGTGTTCTCTAGGTTGGAATACTGCTGTACACTAATGGCCCCCTTCAAGGCTGGCGACATTGCAGACCTGGAGAGTGTACAAAGAACTTTCACGGCACACATAAGTGCGATAAGGTACCTAAACTACTGGGAACGGTTGAAGGTCCTTGATCTGTATTCCCTCGAACGCAGGTGAGAGAGATACATGATAATATACACTTGGAAGGTCCTGGAGGGATTGGTACCAAACCTGCACACGAGAATCACTCCCTATGAATGCAAAAGACTCGGCAGGAGATGCAACATTCCCCCGATGAAAAGCAGGGGCGCCACGAGTACACTGAGAGACAACACAATAAGTGTCCGGGGCCCAAGACTGCTCAATTGCCTTCCAGCATACATAAGGGGGATTACCAATAGACCCCTGGCTCTCTTCAAGAAGGCACTGGACAGACACCTAAAGTCAATACCTAACCAACCGAGCTGTGGTTCGTATGTCAGCTTGCGTGCGGCCAGCAGTAACAGCCTGAAGGTTACGGGTCTCAGACCGGGCCGCGGGGGCATTAACCCCCGAAACCCTCTCCAGG
The DNA here is from genome assembly GCF_038502225.1 of Cherax quadricarinatus. Classification (NCBI taxonomy): domain Eukaryota; kingdom Metazoa; phylum Arthropoda; class Malacostraca; order Decapoda; family Parastacidae; genus Cherax; species Cherax quadricarinatus. The sequence continues at coordinate 20,665,078 of NC_091313.1, forward strand.
TAAACTCCAGGTACATTCTGCATTCGTCTTGAGCTCTTCATTCTTCCCATATCTAAGCAACTGACATTTGTTACCATTGAACTTCAAGCTATATTCATTTGTCAATTTAAAACTTTTTGATATAAGAACATAAGAACATAAGAACGAAGGAACACTGCAGAAGGCCTACTGGCCCATGCGAGGCAGGTCCAAGTCTCCTACCGGCTTAAGCCAATGCTTTCAGATTACTGCAGGTTTTTTCTTTTTTTACGAATATTAATTTTGAAATAAAGAATCGAACTGAAAATAATGAGAAGCAATAATGTCTATGCCATTCCTGGTTACACAGCCATACACAACTGTAGGCCAGATCAACAAGGGGGTGGCACAGCAATATACTACTCAGACCAACTAGAATGTATCACTAATACTTGCACAAGGGATGAACATGGTGAATATATAATAGCTAAATTCAAATCCAAATACCTACAAAAACCTCTCACAGTGATAAACATCTACAGAGTACCACAGTCAAACATTAGCCGTTTTAGTGAAAACCTAGGAAGTATGATAACTGATGCACGCATGAACAAAGATAACTTACTACTCTCAGGTGACTTCAATATAAATCTCCTGCAAGACCAGGACCCACACGTTACTGAATTCACAAACACAATGAGTAACTGCATGTTGCTACCAGCAGTAACAAAACCTACAAGAGTTACAGAGACTAGTGTTTCCCTACTAGACCACATCTGGACCAACACCATATCCCCTTTAAAATCAGGCATAATCACAGATAATACCACAGATCACTACCCTACCTTCCTCATCACAAATCTTGGCAAATTGCCCAAGACACTACTAAAGTCACTTCAGATTCCACGATGAGGCAGCCATTAATAACTTCACAGCAGCAGTGACAAACATTGACTGGCACACTGAGCTAGAAATATATACAGATATTGACGAATGTATTAAGAATTTTCTAAAAAAGACCCAATACCTCTATAACAAGCACTGCCCCCAAAAAACTAAACAGATGACAGCTAAGAGACTGAACAGTCCCTGGCTAACACCCAGCATCCTCAAATCCATAAGTACAAAGCACCTATACGAAAAACAGTACAGAATGGGTCACATAACCAGAGACCAAACAAAACGTTACTCGTTAATCCTAACCAGCCTGATAAGAAGGGCTAAAAAACTGTATTATGAGAACAGATTATCCAACTTACGAGGTGACATAAAGAAGACCTGGAAAACCCTATCAGAAATTCAAGGAACAAAAAAGATATCACGAAATAGCGAAATTGAAGTAACAAAACCAGATGAACCTCAACTCCCACCAACTGAAACAGCAGACTCAATAATTTCTTCTCCACTATAGGAAAAAAACCTTGCCAATTAAATCCAAGCTCAGATACCCCACCCAATGACTACCTCACTGGCAACTACCCGAACACTTTGTTCCTAGCTCCGACTAACCCAACTGAAGTCTCCCTTATTATCAACACACTAAAAAACAAGACAGGAGATTTAAATACCTTACCGCCCTTTATATACAAAAAAGTGTCACAAGTACTATCACCAATCATTGCAACACTCTTTAACAAATCCATAGAATCCTCTACCTTCCCTACAGTTCTCAAAATAGCAAGGGTCACCCCGATCCATAAAGGAGGAGACCAAACAGACTTGAATAACTATAGGCCAATATCCAACTTACACCCTCTCTCTAAAATCTTCGAAAAATTAATTCATAAGCGAATCTATTCCTACCTCATCTCCCACAACATACTCAACCCCTGTCAATTTGGATTCAGGCCTAATAAAAATACTAATGATGCTATTATACACATGCTAGAACACATATACACTGCAATAGAGAAAAAAGAAGTCCCACTGGGGATCTTCATTGACTTACGTAAAGCTTTTGATACAGTTGACCATGACTTGCTCCACGTAAAATTGTCACACTATGGTATAAGAGGGCACTCCCTCAACTACCTAAAGTCTTACCTCAGCAACAGAAGCCAATATGTGTACACAAATGGGGCAACTACTCAAACTCACACTATTTGCAGATGACACTACATACGTCTTCTCTCACCCGAGCCCAGTCACGCTAGCCAATACTGTAAATACCGAATACAGAAAATATCTACCTGGACGAGTACTAACAAACTTACTCAAAACATTGACAAAACCTACTTCATTCAGTTTGGTAACAGAGCTACAGACGTCCCTCTTAACATAATGATAAATGGATCACCTATTACAAAACTCACAGAGGGAAAATTCTTAGGAATCCACCTTGATAATAGACTCAAATTTCAAACACATATATAACAAATTTCCAAAAAAAATTTCCAAGACCGCAGGCATACTATCGAAGATATGGTACTATGTTCCACAGTCAGCCCTCCTGGCCCTATATCACTCACTTATTTACCCCTATCTCACCTATGGAATTTGTGCATGGGGCTCAACAACAATTAACCATCTCAGACCATTAATTACCCAACAAAAGGCTGCAGTCAGAATGATAACAAATTCCCACTACAGGCAGCACACTCCACCAATATTCAAAACTCTAAACCTACTCACCATACAAAACATCCATACTTATTACTGCACCTACTACATTCATAGAACACTTAACTCTGATATAAACCCTCCCATCAAACGTCTCCTTACCAACCTCAACAGAACACATGACCATAACACAAGGCACAGATCACTCTTTGATGTTCCTCGTATCCATCTCACGCTATGCAAAAACTCAATGCACATAAAAGACCCTAAAATCTGGAATTCATTACCTGTGAATATAAAAGAAACACTGTTTATAAATTCAAATCTCTTCTCAAAAATCACTTACTCACCCACAACTAAATAAATACTGAATAATTGTATCTCATAAATTGTATCTCATAAATGTTTCTCATTATTGTATCTCACAAATGTCTAACCTGTGACCCAATCAATTTTTTTTAAATACTAACAGAATACTCCATTCTATTGAATGCTCAGCAACACAGTAAATGACCATATGACCTGTCTTTGTAATACTCATTTGTGCTAAATTGTTATCTGTTTACAATAACGTTTTTACCACTGAATATATCATTGCTTAGTTAATCTGAAGTTAATTTTAAGCCTGCCCATAATGCTCTGCATACAGGGGCTTTGGCATATTGCACTGTAATAACTGTATTCCTTTGTACTTCACTGTATCATGTTCAAATTAATAAATAAATAAATAAATAAATAAATAAATGGTGCCAGGAACGTGCCTTAACCCATATACTGCTGAACTTTTCGCTTTACTGAGACTTGACATTGTTTTGTTTGCTACCATTCTATTGCAGAACGCGCCACGTAGGGATGGAAATCATTAGCTCAAGATCTTTTGCATTCTCCGTGCATCGTCAGGAGCTATGCAATGCTGCAAGACTAGCAACAGATAGCAGGGGGAAAATGTTGCAGTGTGACATGGCCTGACGCTTTACGCTTCTGCCTTGCCTAAAATTATTTTTCCCCTACTATCTGTGTCTAGCCTTGCAACACTGCATAGCTCCTGACGACGCACGGAGAATGCGAAAGATCTTGAGGTAAAGATTTCCATCCCCATTTGGTTTGTTCTGCAGTCTTAAGATCGCCTGTTTGCGATTGTTTTGCCTTATGTTCTCTTATAATTTTGAATACCCAGTTGCCTAATTTTCGTGTTATACTCTAAGACTTCATTTTATGGTCACATTTGTGACATGACGTTGTTTTGGTTGTCTTTCAAAGCCTCAGTGATTTGGTCAGCATTCTGACACAATGAGTTAACTTATACATAACAAACAAGGTCTTCTTCTTCTAAATCAATGTTGACTCAGGTTGCGTAGGTCATGTTTTCCCATAAAAATTATAAATTGGAGTCTTAACATCCTCTGAAAGACTTTTTTGGGGAAAAAACTGACCATAACCTTATTATTTTATAAGAAATTATATGCATAACAATATTTCATATTATTTCCACGTTTTTGAATGATTTTCTAGCATTTTTAGAATATTTTCTATTTACAGGTAAAATTGTGGAAAATTACATTTATCTGAATGTATCATTATATACATAACAGTAAATGAAAAGATAATTATTATTTATCAGTTAGACATGTAGGAATTTGGGACACCTAGGTCGCAAAAAATGTCCCCCTTCGATACCTACCACTGTCATATCCACAAGTTGCTCTGGACCTATTAATTACCAATGAAATATGTATAACCAGGAATACTGGTAAATATATAAATTTTGTGGACTGTATATTAAAAATAATAAATGGTTATATATTTACACAATTACATAACAGAAGGAAAATATATCTTAATATCACTCACCAATTTGACTGGAGATTAATGTGTATCATACTCAGAAAACCTCACTCTAACTAAATCTATGAAAATAATACTGGCCAGAATTATACACAAATCTAGAGAGCTTATCTGAAGTTCCTGGAGCTGTCTTGTCCAGTCGTCTGATATCTCAAGTTATGCAGGAATGCACATCCACCAATTTCGCCTCCTATTTGAGAGGTGTCAACATAATTTTAACCTATAGAGCACGAAAAATTCTTCCCATTACACCAACGTTTGTACAAAATTCAAAACCAAGATGGCGAGTGACCCCCCCAGCCGCAGGTTTCCCATTTTCGATAACATACTTCTTTTAAAAATACAATATAGGGCATCTATTTACCTATAAATTACCGTATTTCTGGAAAATATATACAGTATTTTCCACACTGCGGCCAGCCGGAGTTCGTTGCTAAACGACTCAAATTGCTCATTTGACAATGGTGGAGGACCTGGGTACATATAGGATCTGGCATCCACACGGCGACATATTACACAAGATTTAATCACCCTTTTTACACTTTGCCATCCTTGTGGAACCCAGAAAGTTTCCCACCATGCATTACATTTTTATGGGCATTTAGAACAATTAAATTTGTTAGATGATGAGTTTTGGGCAGTAAGATAGGGTGTTTAGGATAATCACCCAATTCAGCATTTTGAAACCTACCTCTGCACCTAATTACATTGTTCTCTAAATACAGCCCCAATTTCTCTATTATGGAACCTTTCACAATTTTTCTTTCCATCATCAATTTAATCTCATTTCCATAGATTTCCTCCTGTCCCCTCTTTATCCAATATTCAAGAGGATGTGAAAACTTATATGAAATATTCATCTTGTTTAGAAATCTAAACACCAATTAGTTACATTGATTAGTTTGGGTAAAGAAGAATACCTATTTATATCAATGGCTACGGAAGGACAAACTATTGGAGCGGTGGTCACAGTAATTTCAACAGGAGCAATATACACCTTTTGTACAGGCCAATTAGCTTTATTTACCAACCAGCTCGGTCCTTTAAAGCATGATACAGCATTTACAAATTTAGCATAAGGTAAACCTCGAGACAAGAAATCAGCTGGATTCTCCTCACCAGGTATATGATTAAATGTTAACATATGCTGACCCAAACTATTATACTTCTCTTGCATCTGATAATTTCAGCGACTCTGTTTTGTACGTACACAATTTTACTGTTTCCATTGCGAATCCATTGTAAGGATACCTTATTATCAGACCAAATTACAGTGTCGCTAATATTTACCTCCCGCAACTTATTTCTTATATAATTAGCTAATTTGACACCTACATAAATGGCTGTTAATTCCAACTGAGGCAAGGTACATGATTTAATTGGAGACACTTCAGCCTTAGACATAACAAGAGAAATAACACTATTACATTGAAGGTAAGCAACTGCTCCATATGCCAATTTTGAAGCATCACAAAAAATGTGGAGTACATTTTTCCTATTTGGATTGGCCACCTGGCATGGGAACTCCAACATTGAAATTTTGTCATAATCACCAATTAATTCATCCCACCTGTTAATGAACTCCTCAGGTAGAATTTCATCCCAAGCACATTTAAGTTTCCATGCTTCCTGAATTAATAATTTCCCTCTTATAGTAAGGGGTGACACTAAACCTAGTGGATCAAAACATTTGGAAACTTCAGCAAGCAAAACTCTCTTAATTAATTTATTGGGCATACTATAATTATTAGGTTTTAACATTAACAAATCTCTCTCAGTATCCCAATTTAAACCCAATACATTACTACATTTTGGCACTTCATCTCCAGGGTAATCTTTACTTATTTTGTTCTTCAATTTGGACGAATTACTATTCCATTCTCTCAGAGGCATATTTGCACTTCGCATTATTTTATTAGCCTCTATATAAGTCATTAACAGTTCCTCTTCAGTTGACGTCACACACAGGAAATTGTCCACATAAAATTGTTTGTTCATTACTTTACTCAATGGACTTTCCGTACATTTAAGGTGTGCATTTATCGTCGCTTGAAGTAGGAATGGACTGGATGTAGCACCAAATAATACGCTCCTGAAGCGAAAGGTTTTGAGAGGGCTAAGTGGGTCAATAGGATTCTCAGGCCATAAGAAGCGGGTACAATCCCGGTCAGCCTCTTGTAAACCCACTCTCATTAAAGCTTTACTTATGTCAGCCGTAAAGGCATAATTTTTCATCCTGAAATTTAATAAGATATCTCCTAATTTTTCTGTCAACGACGGACCTCATGCCATTCTGTAATTAGTGGGCAATTCTGGATGGTTCAGTCTCCACGGAAGTCGTACCCAGTATTGTCCAGATTTAAATTTTACATCTTTCAGGTACTGCTCCTGAGTAAAAGAATCGTCTGGACTTTCTTCATTTACATTTATTCCAATGCTGTCTAATTCCCACAATTTATGCACTGGCTCAACACCATCCTCTATGGAAGAATTATACTGGGGTACAACTTCATGAGTAAGACACACAGTTATGGTATCTGTAGTTTCCTCTAGTCATGAATTATTATTACGAGGAATCCTACCATACATTACATGGCCTCCTGCAGTCTTCAAAAGGGTAACACCACATTTCTTTACCATACCCTTTACAAAGGAGGCATAATAGTCACTATCAAAATATTTATTGGGCCTACAGAATCATCACTTACATCAGAAGGTGCTAAATTTACATTATGTGAAAGTCTTTCTGTAGCTTTACTAAGCCCTACTGTAGATATTTTCTCTGGAAGTCTATCTACAATTACTGCATTAACACGTTTTTTCTCATTGCCCAACCTGACAGTTACATAAACAGTGTCATACAATTGAGCCCTTTTATCCGAGAGAAAACCAGATAATTTTAAAGTTGTGGGATCTCCCATCTGTACTTTCATACTATCAAGACATTTACGTTTTATGAAAGTACGCTGGGATCCCTGGTCCAATAATGCATTTACAATTTTTGATTTATGTCTTTTATCATCAATTTTTACCTGTAACACAGGTAAGGCTACTTCAGCAAAACCATCATTATTAACATTATCAGCAATTTTTACATTAGCCACTGTTGTGTCAGGATTGTCAACATTATCATTATTATCAACATTATCATATAGACCTTTACACATGACTATATGGTGTCTTCCTTTGTGACATTGATAACAGAAGTTTAATTTGGCATAACAATCCTTTACATTGTGATTACCTAAACATCTGATACATCTGTCAAGTTCCTCCAATCTTTCAACTTTATCATTCCATGAATTGTATGCATTGCAATTCTTAGATAAATGAGTACCCTTGCAGAAGAGACAATCTCTCCTTTCTCTGACTGGTTTCTTATTAACTGGGCTACTCTTAGGAGGGTACTTATTCTTCTTACCTAGTGGAGAATCATTATTTCTGATTCTTGCTACTTGATATGCACCTATGCAACTCTTTTTAGGAAATGAATTTTGATTATTACTATTGGGATAATTTCTCCCTTTGTGAAACTTGACAGATACCTCAGAGTTATTACGTGTTGTATCTTTAAAATGAGTTAGTTGGCTGGTCTGCAACTGCACAATTAATTCTTGTAGACCTAGTCTTATTTCCTCCAGACCAAAATAACCCTTGTGATATTTGTTTGAGACCCATTCAAGTGTTTTACAGCTTAATTTATTCTGTACCATGGCACTCAATAACCAGTCTGATTCCTTCAGATTATATTTATTACTTAAAGTTTTGAGAGAGCTCTCCAGTTTAACTCTAAACTGCTGTAAACCTTTGTAAGTGTGATCTGGAGATTTTAAATTAACAATGATATTCACTAGATCCAACCTACTTTGTTCTGTATTACCATAAGTGACTTTCAACAAGTCAACTGCTTCCTTGTAAGAGTCATCTATATTGGGAAAGGCTTGTATAAGTATGTGAGCATCTCCTCTTACCTGTCCTTTGAGGTAAAATAATTTAGTTACACAGGCTAGGCCACTCCTGTCATGCACAGCTGCTTTAAAAATTGACCAAAACTCCTCCCAGTTTTCACCAGGATTAGATACCGGTAAACATAGTTCTGGGAGTTTTGGCAAAGACATATTATTTGTTGGAGCAGACTGATTAACTGCCTGGTTTACACATTTTAATGTATTCAAGGCCTGACTTTTACAAGAAAGAATCTTTTCCTCTAATTCATAATACTGATTAATCATGAGATCTACTTCAGGCTCATCTACACAGTTTACTAACAAATCTCCTTCATATTTGTTGTAATATAATTTGTATGAATCATATCTATTACCTAAAGCATCTAAATACAATTTTAAATCATCAGTATTCACAGTTTCTTGATTCATTAATTCCAAACATTTATTATATGTGTTGGTTACATGACCCTTTCTAGCTTGCAATGACGCTTTCTTTGCTCTATATTCCATATGTTTGTCTTCTATATTAATTTCCTCATTTTCAGCCATGATGTAATGTATTAAATTCAACTTAATAACACTGATTATGTACTAAATTATGCACTTTATAAATGTAAGTAGTACAACTTACCTTTGAATAAATCCTAGCTACCTGAGCTTAGCAATTACATGTAAGAAAATTATATAAATTTTAAATGTACATTAATACAAACCTTTAGCCAGCCTTGGCTTATCAAAATTAATATTATACAAATTAATAAATCCTTGTCAGAATTTGGCATAGTAAAATTAATATTATACCTGGAGTTTACCTGGAGAGAGTTCCGGGGGTCAACGCCCCCGCGGCCCGGTCTGTGACCAGGCCTCCTGGTGGATCAGAGCCTGATCAACCAGGCTGTTGCTGCTGGCTGCACGCAAACCAACGTACGAGCCACAGCCCGGCTGATCAGGAACTGACTTTAGGTGCTTGTCCAGTGCCAGCTTGAAAACTGCCAGGGGTCTGTTGGTAATCCCCCTTATGTGTGCTGGGAGGCAGTTGAACAGTCTCGGGCCCCTGACACTTATTGTATGGTCTCTTAACGTGCTAGTGACACCCCTGCTTTTCATTGGGGGGATGGGGCATCGTCTGCCAAGTCTTTTGCTTTCGTAGTGAGTGATTTTCGTGTGCAAGTTCGGTACTAGTCCCTCTTGGATTTTCCAGGTGTATATAATCATGTATCTCTCCCTCCTGCATTCCAGGGAATACAGGTTTAGGAACCTCAAGCGCTCCCAGTAATTGAGGTGTTTTATCTCCATTATGCGCGCCGTGAAAGTTCTCTGTACATTTTCTAGGTCGGCAATTTCACCTGCCTTGAAAGGTGCTGTTAGTGTGCAGCAATATTCCAGCCTAGATAGAACAAGTGACCTGAAGAGTGTCATCATGGGCTTGGCCTCCCTAGTTTTGAAGGTTCTCATTATCCATCCTGTCATTTTTCTAGCAGATGCGATTGATACAATGTTATGGTCTTTGAAGTGATATCCTCCGACATGATCACTCCCAGGTCTTTGACGTTGGTGTTTCGCTCTATTTTGTGGCCAGAATTTGTTTTGTACTCTGATGAAGATTTAATTTCCTCATGTTTACCATATCTGAGTAATTGAAATTTCTCATCGTTGAACTTCATATTGTTTTCTGCAGCCCACTGAAAGATTTGGTTGATGTCCGCCTGGAGCCTTGCAGTGTCTGCAATGGAAGACACTGTCATGCAGATTTGGGTGTCATCTGCAAAGGAAGACACAGTGCTGTGGCTGACATCCTTGTCTATGTCGGATATGAGGATGAGGAACAAGATGGGAGCGAGTACTGTGCCTTGTGGAACAGAGCTTTTCACCGTAGCTGCCTCGGACTTTACTCTGTTGACGACTACTCTCTGTGTTCTGTTAGTGAGGAAATTATAGATCCATCGACTGACTTTTCCTGTTATTCCTTTAGCACGCATTTTGTGCGCTATTATGCCATGGTCACACTTGTCGAAGGCTTTTGCAAAGTCTGTATATATTACATCTGCATTCTTTTTGTCTTCTAGTGCATTTAGGACCTTGTCGTAGTGATCCAATAGTTGAGACAGACAGGAGCGACCTGTTCTAAACCCATGTTGCCCTGGGTTGTGTAATTGATGGGTTTCTAGATGGGTGGTGATCTTGCTTCTTAGGACCCTTTCAAAGATTTTTATGATATGGGATGTTAGTGCTATTGGTCTGTAGTTCTTTGCTGTTGCTATACACATTAATATTAGTTACACTTGGCTTATCAATTACACATACACTTATATAAATCTTGGCCAGAATTATCTTATCAAATTAATATTATACAAATACATTAATATAAATCCTAGCCACTTTGGCTTTGCAAAATTAATATACACATTAATATAATCTTTAGCCACACTTGGCTTATCCAAATTAATATTGTAATGATTATAATCCACTACACATTAAGTAAATTTGTTGATAAATTAGACACATGTGCAACTCTTGGGCATCTTTATTGAGGAAACGTTTCGCCACACAGTGGCTTCATCAGTCCATACAAAGGAGAATCTTGAAGAACAGGAGGAGAATGAGGTAATCAGTCCCTCAACCTTGAGTCGATGTGGTCAGTCCATCAATTTTCAAAATTGATGGAATGACCACATCGACTCAAGGTTGAGGGACTGATTACCTCATTCTCCTCCTGTTCTTCAAGATTCTCCTTTGTATGGACTGATGAAGCCACTGTGTGGCGAAACGTTTCCTCAATAAAGATGCCCAAGAGTTGCACATGTGTCTAATTTATCAACATGTCGGTTCTCTGAACCATTCATCTACAAAAAGTAAATTTGTGAACTTAACATCCACCTCCTTCTGTCATTTCACATATAATTATTAAGTAATTAACTAATTAATGACTTCACTAATTACCTCCGGTTCAAGAAGGACCAACGGGCAAATTAAATGTGGAAAATTGCGTTTATCTGAATGTATCATTATGTACATAACAGAAAATGATAACAAAGATAATTATTATTTATGAGAGTTACATAGACAAGTAGGAATTTGGGACACCTAGGTCGCAAAAAAATGTCCCTCTTCGATACCTACCACTGTCATAACCACAAGTTGCTCTAGACCTATTAATCATAAATGATTTGTATCACCAGGAATGCTGGTAAATATATAAATTTGTGGACTGTATATTAAAAATAATAAATGATTATAGATACACATATATACACATTTATACAACAGTGTTCAGTGGTCAGTCGTCACGTGAGGTCACAGACCCTGAACTGCTTTGGGGATTAGCGTGGACGGTTACAAAGCATGGCTTGCTTCTGCAGTGTTTTAAAAACTGAGGTTGGAGAGTTGAAGGAGGAGGTCTTGCTTCTCCAGGAGGAGATTAGGAGGCTGAAGGTCCACCTCAATGGGCCTGGGAGAGAGTGTGAGGTGGTTGGAGATGTGGGGAATGAGGCTTCTAGCAGTGAGGTGCAGTCTGTCTCTCACTGTGAGGAGGCTGTAGGTGGGGAGGTAGCAACGGCTACCAGCAGTGAGGTGCAGCCCAGCACCTGCTACAAGTGGCGAGTTGTTCACAGTAATGGGAGGCGCATCAGAGTAAGGAAAGTTAAGAGTGAAGATCTGAAGGTAGGAAATCGCTTCTCTGTTCTCCAGGATGAATGTACTTCAGTGGCCAGTGAAGGTAAGGGTACTACTGCCCCTGCTAATGGAGGTAAGCGCATTCTTGTGGTTGGTGACTCTCAGGTAAGATATATTGACCGTGCTTTTTGTAATAGGAATAAGAAGATGAGAGACAGAGTGTGCTTCCCTGGAGCTGGTGTTGGGGACATTGTCAACAGGCTGGATAATATCACGTCAGGTAATGGGAACAAGCCCATTATCTGTCTCAGTGCTGGTGGAAATGATATTGGGAAGGGTAGGAGAGAAGAGCTGCTAGATAAGTACAGGTCAGCTATAGATTTCATTAAGTCTAAGGGAGGGATCCCAATCATATGTAGCATCTTGCCTAGAAGGGGAGTAGGAAATGAATGGTTGTCTAGGGCAATTGGTGTAAATTGCTGGCTAGACAGATACTGCAAGGAACTTGCAATCCCATTCATTGACAACTGGAACAACTTTTATGGCAAACATGATATGTATGCAAGGGATGGGGTACATCTCTCTGGGTCAGGGGTGGTAGCACTTGCAGACTCGATTGAGAAGGCCATTGGTGAAATGCCTATGATTTTAAACTGATGGAAGATAGAGGTATGGGTGTGTGTGGGAAACAAGCAGGTTGCAACACTAGGGTTGGAAACAGTAAATGTATAAAAGGCATTCAGCATGAAGTTATAAATAAAGACAATAGAACAGGTCAGCAAACAAAGGGGGACAGCAGAGGGCAGCAAGGGACTAGCTCCCTTAAGGTTTACTATACTAATAGCAGGAGTGTTAGAAATAAGATAGATGAGCTAAGATTAATTGCAAGTGCAGGAAACATAGATATTATTGCTATAACAGAGACCTGGCTCAATCTGAAAGATAGAGAGATGCCCTCTGAATGTCACATACAAGGCTATAAATTATTCCACACTGACAGGGTCAACAGGAAAGGTGGTGGAGTAGCGATGTATGTCAGAGACAATTTAAATTGTTGTGTTAGACAAGATATTAAATTAGAAGCGTCAGCCACTGAATCTGTTTGGTTACAGCTTCTCGAGGGCCGAGAAAAACTAATTTTGGGTGTGATTTACAGGGCCCCAAATCTTGATAGGGAGTGCAGTAAACTTCTATGGGACGAAATTCGTAAGGCATCTACATACGAAAATGTTGTGCTAATGGGAGATTTCAACTATAGACAGATTGACTGGAGCAATTTGACAGGAAATTTAGAGTCGGGTGACTTTCTTGATACGATCCAGGATTGTTTTTTAAAACAGTTTGTGACAGAGCCAACTAGGGGAAATAACCTCCTTGACTTGGTTCTTGCCAGTAGGGAAACACTAATTAATAATCTTGAGGTTAATGATGAGCTTGGGGAGAGTGATCACAAATCACTCAGTTTTAACATATCATGGAATTCCCCTAATAATGGCAATCAAGTCTCCGTCCCTGACTTTCGCTTGGCTGATTTCATAGGACTGAAAAATTACTTAGGTGGGCTGAACTGGAATGACCTGACTAGGGGTCAGGTAGGTGGTGATGGTTGCCGATATGATGCTTTCCAGGGCATAGTTCTAGCTGCTCAGTCAAATTATGTTCCAAATAGGGAAATCAGATCAAACAAAAATGATCCTAAATGGATGAACAATAGATTAAAATATCTGATTGGTCAAAAGAGAGGCATATATAGGCAAATCAAAAGAGGAGAGGGGCAATTAAGAAATCGATATATTCAGTTAAAGAGAGAAATAAAAAAGGGAATTAGAAAAGCAAAAAGAGATTATGAGGTTAAAGTTGCAAGAGAATCGAAGACTAACCCAAAAGGATTCTTTCAGGTATACAGAAGTAAGATCAGGGACAAGATAGGCCCACTCAAAAGTTCCTCGGGTCAGCTCACTGACAGTGATAAGGAAATGTGTAGAATTTTTAACACATACTTCCTCTCAGTTTTTACACAGGAGGATACCAGCGATATTCCAGTAATGATAAATTATGTAGAACAGGACGATAATAAACTGTGCACTATTAGGGTCACAAGTGACATGGTCCTTAGGCAAATAGATAAATTAAAACCTAACAAATCCCCAGGCCCTGATGAACTGTATGCAAGGGTTCTAAAGGAATGTAAAGAGGAGCTTAGCACACCTTTGGCTAATCTTTTCAACATATCACTACAAACTGGCATGGTGCCAGATAAGTGGAAAATGGCAAATGTGATACCTATTTTCAAAACAGGTGACAGGTCCTTAGCTTCGAACTATAGACCAATAAGCCTAACCTCCATAGTGGGAAAATTTATGGAATCAATAATTGCCGAGGCAGTTCGTAGCCACCTTGAAAAGCATAAATTAATCAACGAATCTCAGCATGGTTTTACAAAGGGGCGTTCCTGCCTTACGAATTTATTAACTTTTTTCACTAAGGTATTTGAGGAGGTAGATCATGGTAATGAATATGATATTGTGTATATGGACTTCAGTAAGGCTTTTGACAGGGTCCCACATCAGAGACTATTGAGGAAAATTAAAGCACATGGAATAGGAGGAGAAATTTTTTCCTGGATAGAGGCATGGTTGACAAATAGGCAGCAGAGAGTTTGCATAAATGGGGAGAAATCAGAGTGGGGAAGCGTCACGAGCGGTGTTCCACAGGGGTCAGTGTTGGGCCCCCTGCTGTTCACAATCTACATAAACGACATAGATGAGGGCATAAAGAGCGACATCGGCAAGTTTGCCGATGACACCAAAATAGGCCGTCGAATTCATTCTGACGAGGACATTCGAGCACTCCAGGAAGATTTGAATAGACTGATGCAGTGGTCGGAGAAGTGGCAGATGCAGTTTAATATAGACAAATGCAAAGTTCTAAATGTTGGACAGGACAATAACCATGCCACATATAAACTAAATAATGTAGATCTTAATATTACGGATTGCGAAAAAGATTTAGGAGTTCTGGTTAGCAGTAATCTGAAACCAAGACAACAGTGCATAAGTGTTCGCAATAAAGCTAATAGAATCCTTGGCTTCATATCAAGAAGCATAAATAATAGGAGTCCTCAGGTTGTTCTTCAACTCTATACATCCTTGGTTAGGCCTCATTTAGATTATGCTGCACAGTTTTGGTCACCGTATTACAGAATGGATATAAATTCTCTGGAAAATGTACAAAGGAGGATGACAAAGATGATCCCATGTATCAGAAACCTTCCCTATGAGGATAGACTAAGGGCCCTGAAACTGCACTCTCTAGAAAGACGTAGAATTAGGGGGGATATGATTGAGGTTTATAAGTGGAAGACAGGAATAAATAAAGGGGATGTAAATAGTGTGCTGAAAATATCTAGCCTAGACAGGACTCGCAGCAATGGTTTTAAGTTGGAAAAATTCAGATTCAGGAGGGATATAGGAAAGTACTGGTTTGGTAATAGAGTTGTGGATGAGTGGAACAAACTCCCAAGTACCGTTATAGAGGCCAGAACGTTGTGTAGCTTTAAAAATAGGTTGGATAAATACATGAGTAGATGTGGGTGGGTGTGAGTTAGACCTGATAGCTTGTGCTAACAGGTCGGTTGCCGTGTTCCTCCCTTAAGTCAATGTGACCTGACCTGACTAGGTTGGGTGCATTGGCTTAAGCCGGTAGGGACTTGGACCTGCCTCGCATGGGCCAGTAGGCCTTCTGCAGTGTTCCTTCGTTCTTATGTTCTTATGTTCTAAGGAGAATATATCTTAATCATAACACTCACCAATTTGACTGGAGATTAATGTGACATGTACAGGACCCCCCTTTTGCCTACATTTATGAAGAATTTACTGGCCAGAAATTAAACATAATTTAGACAGCTTATCTGAGGTTCCTGGAGTTGTCCTGTCTTGTTGCCTGATTCTCAAATTATGCAGGAATGCACATCCAACAATTTCGCCTCCTATTTGAGAGGTGTCAGCCCAATTTTAACCTCTAGAGCACGAAAAAATTCTTCCCATTATTCACAACGTGTTATTCAATTCAAACAAAATGGCGACTCCTTCTGCACAGACGCAGACTCTCCGTTTTCTATGACATAAATATTATTAAATACGGTATGGCCATCTATATACATATAAATACTGAATTTCTGGAAAATATATACAGTATTTTCCACACGTGGATAGCCTCCAAACGCGGGTTTGAATCCTGCTGACAGCAATCTTTTTGTGTGTGTACCTCCGCTTGTTTCTGTGTGGTACATTGATATAACATCACTAGCGTGGTCACAACATACAGCAGGAGAATGTAACAGGTGAGACCATGAATAAATAAATGATTGAGTAAGCAAGTGAATGGGTGAGTGAATGGAGTGAAGTCTGTGAGTAAAACCAGTGAGTAAAGTCAGTAATTTATGTAGTTACAATTTCACACGACTGGACGATTTACGTAAAATAATATGTACATAAAGACCAAATGTAACCCCCCCCCCCCCTCAAAAAAAAATACTTCAAATGTGTTATGCAACTGCTAGGAAGCTAGCTTTTGCATTTACATATTTTCATCCTTCACATACATGTAAATAACAAACAAATACAACGAATTTATAAATTGCAACAGTCAGTAATACGGAAAAATAATAATAATAAAACAGGCGTTTTGTCATGAGGTGCGCGTCATAGTGACGCTGGCGCTGCCATCTTTGTTGTTTAGGTTGTGTTTGTTTTTGGGAAGAGATGGCGATCAACCCCAGGAAGGACGGCGGCCCTAACGTCAAGTATTACGAGTCTACCGAGACTGTATCTCAGTTCGAGCACGTCAAGACATGGCTAATGAAAAATGCGAAGAAGGTGTGTGGGATGCAGGGCGCTGAGTTAACGCCGCCGGAGTTGTACTGGGAAATTTTGTTCCCTCGCCGGGCCGTTCGTTATTTTCGTTGAAAGAAAGGCTTGTGCAGCGTTTTGGAATATTTACTGAGGAAACGTTTCGCTACGCAGTGGCTTCATCAGTCCAATACACAAAAGAATGGTGTAAATAGAGGAGGAGTTTGAGGTAATCAGTACCCAAGGGACTGATTACCTCAAACTCCTCTGTTTCCACTCTTCTTTGTATTGGACTGATGAAGTCACGAATGATGAAGTCACTCAGTAAAGATTCCAAAATGTTGCACAACTGTCTCATTCTTCAACTTGTCTTTTTTTTTTTTTTAAGTCATTTATCATTCGTTATACATTTGGTTTTTCGTTTTATTTTTTTTTAACTGGTGTTTATCGGGTTGTGGGCGAGGACAAGCTGGTGGCAGTCTGGCAAAACTACTTATCTTTAATTTGGTTTTCTTCTAAACTAGTGTTGAGTGAAAATTGTATCTGGTATTTTGCCATCATACAGAGGTATTACAGTACATGCATTAATCTGTATAATATGTATTACATATTGCATGCAGTTGTCATAGGTATGTAATCAATAGGATAACCTAGGATCTACAATTCTCATCCCGTCAAAGCAGGTATCGATGCCAGTATGGAGCTCCTGATCCAAGCAACTGGACTTATCCTCCCTTTCCTTGAATTGAGCATAAATGCTTCCCATTTCCCAGGCACTTCATTGCCTCAGAGGGTTTAGTACTTCTCCCAGCTTAAAATAAAAACTACAATTTTTTAATAGGTTTTCTGTTGAGACTTATGTATTACAATAAGGGGTTCCAAAGTACATGTATCTGTATTGGCTAATTTTAATAATATCGAGGAGAAGGCTGGAGGCAGTGGAGATGTCATGTCTGAGGGCAATGTGTGGTGTGAATATAATGCAGAGAATTCGTAGTTTGGAAGTTAGGAGGAGGTGCGGGATTACCAAAACTGTTGTCCAGAGGGCTGAGGAAGGGTTGTTGAGGTGGTTCGGACATGTAGAGAGAATGGAGCGAAACAGAATGACTTCAAGAGTGTATCAGTCTGTAGTGGAAGGAAGGCGGGGTAGGGGTCGGCCTAGGAAGGGTTGGAGGGAGGGGGTAAAGGAGGTTTTGTGTGCGAGGGGCTTGGACTTCCAGCAGGCATGCGTGAGCGTGTTTGATAGGAGTGAATGGAGACAAATGGTTTTTAATACTTGACGTGCTGTTGGAGTGTGAGCAAAGTAACATTTATGAAGGGATTCAGGGAAACCGGCAGGCCGGACTTGAGTCCTGGAGATGGGAAGTACAGTGCCTGCACTCTGAAGGAGGGGTGTTAATGTTGCAGTTTAAAAACTGTAGTGTAAAGCACCCTTCTGGCAAGACAGTGATGGAGTGAATGATGGTGAAAGTTTTTCTTTTTCGGGCCACCCTGCCTTGGTGGGAATCGGCCGGTGTGATAATAAAAAAAAAATAATAAATAATAAAAAAATTATTGGTGGGTATCGCCTAATTTTGGATTGTATCGGCCTGAAAAAGAGTAGAAATAATCAAGGACCCCAATGGAAATAAGTCACTCAGATTTTTTTGAGACAATTGAAGTGTATAAGTGGAAGATGGGTATCAATAAAGGGGATATTAAAAATGTCTTGAGGATGTCTCTCCAAGAGAGAACCCACAATAATGGATTCAAATTGGATAAGTTTAGATTTGGAAAGGATATAGGAAAGTATTGGTTTGGAAATGGGGTAGTTGATGAGTGCAACAATCTACCTAGTAGGGTGATTGAAGCTGAAACCTTGGGTAGTTTCAAGTTTAGGTTGGATAAATACAGCAGGGAGAGGGGTTGGATTTGAGTGGGACTTGCACGCCAGTAAATAAATTTCTCAGAGCTTATTGTTAGGGTAGCACTGAAAGTGGGTTGGGCAAATATTCTGCTAGTGGGTTGGATTGTAAAGGGCCTGCCCAGTATGGGCCAATAGGCCTACTGCAGTGTTCCTCCTTTCTTATGTAATTTACACTATATAGAACAAAAAGGCACATTACCGTGATTGGAACAATACACTGATAACCCACACATAGGAGAGAGGACCTTACAACGATGTTTTGGTTTGACTTGGACCATTTACAAAGTCACACCGACTTTGTGACTTTGTGAATGGTCCAAGTTGGACCGAAACATCGTCGTAAGCTTCTCTCTCCTATGTGCAGGTTGTGTAATTTACACTATGTATGATAATTGTGCTTATGTGTGCCTGTGCCTTAATAAACCTACCTACTTAAAAAAAATTTGGTATTGTCCCAGCCCTGATTAAAATAAATGTATGCAAGAATATTATTCTTGGTATCCTTGGTTAATGTTCAAAGCCAGCTTACTATAGGTATTTATTAGAGATGGTGTTCTCTTGATATACCTTTGAAGTCTTTTGAGAGTTCCTACTTGTAGGCCAGCCCTGGACCAGGCTTGTCTGGTGATTGCCTGATCAACCAGGCTGTTACTGTTGGCAGCCTGATTATGTTCATGAAATGATTTGATAAGCAAGATATTATTTAAGTACTTTCCCTTAAGGAAAATACCTAAATGCTGGTGAGCAGCTTGATTTAAGGAATTGGACTTATCTTCCCTTTCCTTACGTTTAGCTCTTTCGTTGACTATAATAATAATAATAAATTCCCATTCCTTAGATCGAATCTGATACCTTTCATTTTCCCAGATATATGACCTCTACACATTTAGGACTCGCCATGAGTACAATTTTAATAATACTGAATAGGTATTTCATACATAACATTTTATTTCTGCAATAGTTTTAAGGGTATGTGCAACAAAGTCATCAACTTTTTTGTTAATCACAGATGTCAGTGAGCTATCCAGGCAGCAAGTTTGGTGAATTGTTAAAATGTAACCACAAGTTCTCCAACAGCCAAATTTAGGCTAGGTTTAATTAAGCTAGTGTTTACTGATAGGAAAAATATCTAAAATGTTTGACTAAATGATGTGGTAATGTCGAGATCACTGGTATTCTTTGAGGGCACACATTATGAGCACTCACATATGGTACATTTTGTACATTGATCTGTGATAACTCAATAAAATAAGACAGTGTGACTTGATTTCTGTGGGGATATACTGTATTTTATATTCATATTGTCTTTCTATGTACTGCAGACCATGTACAGTGGTTTCTCCCTTTTTGTTAATTCATTCCAGAGAGTCCAACGAAATGTGAAAACGACTAAAACAAACCATTTTCTGCATGAGAAATAATGTAAATCTAATTAATCTGTTCCAGCCACCCAAAAGTATTAACAAAAAATATTTTTTTATACATTAAATATAGATTTACATACAGAAAAGAATGAGAAATCAAGTATGTAGTATAAAACAATAGTGTAATAACATGACACTTACCTTTATTGAAGGCTCTTTGTTGGTGTATGGTAGACAGGGAGGAGGGGAGAGTAAGAAGTCACTATTGTTTGGAAGGGGAATCCCCTTCCATAAAGACTTCAGGTGCTTCCCTTCTTTGTTTTTTACTGGCACTAGGACCAGCTTGAGAGTCACTGGACCCCTGTCACACAAAAAACTGTCCAGAGAGCTCTGTTTCTGGCGTCTCTTCAAAATTTACCTAAAATGGGACATGGCATTGTCATTGTACATGTTGCCGACATGGCTTGCAACAGCTTTGTTAGGGTGATATTTCTCCACAAAACTTTGCAGCTCACTCCACTTCGAACACATGTCCTTAATCACTGAAGAAGGCACATTCTCCCCTCTCTCTTCCTCCTCCTCTGAAGCATTTTCCTCAGCTGTGCCTTGTTGCTGTTGCAGATGAAGGTTTTGCAGCTCTTCACTGGTTAGTTCTTCACTCTGGTCCTCCAACTTTTCCACATCCTGGTCACTCGCATCCAATCCCATGGAATTCCCCAATGCCACACTATAATCCACAACAGGTGTAGAGTCGACACGGTCAGCCCCAAACCCTTCAAAATCTTTCTCTTGGACACATTCTGGCCACAATTTTCTCCACGCAGAGTTCATTGTCCTGGAAGTCACTCCCTGCCAAGCCTTATCTATAAGGCTTATGCAATTGAGGATAGTGAAGTGATCTTTCCAGAACTCTCTTAGGGTCAATTGAGTGTCTGAGGTCACCTCAAAGCACCTTTGAAATATTGCTTTGGTGTAGAATTTTTTGAAGTTTGAAATGATCTGCTGGTCCATGGACTGGATGAGAGGAGTGGTGTTAGGAGGCAAGAACTTCACTGTGATGAAATTAAACTCCTCCACCATTTGGTCATCCAGGTCTGGAGGATGACCAGGAGTATTGTCCATAACCAGGAGGCACTTGAGTGGCAGTTTCTTTTTCAGGAGGTATTTTCTCACACTGGGGTCAAACACTTTGTTGAACCAATCAAGGAAAATTTCCCTTGTGACCAATGCCTTACTGTTAGCCTTCCACATCACACACAATTTACTCCTGGCGACACTGTTTTTCTTGAACGCACTGGGATTTTCAGAGTGATACACCAGTAAAGGCTTCACTTTGAAATCCCTACTAGCATTACCACAGAGCAAGAGAGTTAGCCTGTCTTTCATAGGCTTGTGTCCTGGCTTGTGTCCTTTTCCTCCTTCATGATGTAGGTCATCTTTGGCATTTTCTTGAACACTTGTTGGGGGGATGAATCCTTCAGCCTCTATTCATGCACGAACTTTTCAGCCCCATGTTTATCTGAACTTGCTGCCACACCATGCCATACAACACTGTGTATGCCACTCTGCTTCTTGAATTTTTCGAAATGTACTGTATATTACAGTATTTTGATGTGGGGATAATAAAGGAGCACATCATAAGTATGTTAGATTTAAAAAAAAAAATAAGTCATGTCAGTAAGTAAAATGTCATTGTACTATATGCTTACCAGTTATCTATCTTGCCACTTTCTCATTAACAGCATGTGCAAGCAGATCCTCCAAACAATAAGGGGCTGTCACAGCTGGTGGTGCAGCTTTTGCAGTTCATGGAAGATAACTTCGGTCCAAAGGTCCCAAAGGCTCCTATGACCAAATTGCCAGTAAGTCACTTTTTGCCTTATTTGAAAATCTGAATGTTATACCCTCTATTTCTTTCCATATTATTGATGCTGCATATTCAAGGTTAAGTAAGATTTTATTTAAGTCTCATAATTTTAAACTTAAAATGGTTTTGTTTAGTAAAGTACGAAGAGATCTTTAATCAGAATCTTTGTGCTTTCATTTAGGTGTTTTTCAGAGGAATTCCTTCCAAAAATGAAAAACTTTTGCAGCATTTTTTTATTGGTAAAAACCTTGTTTTAATGGATTTTGGATTTAGCTGATAAAGTCTTTTGTTTCCAGAACTATCCATAATTGTTGTGATCCACTGGGTAACTTGATTATGAAAACAACGGTAAAATTCCATCATTTCCAGAATTATCCGTTATTATATTTCATTGAGTAAATGATTTCAGAAACAACAGACAATATCCATTATTTCCAGAATTGTCTTTTATTGTTATGGTCTGCTAGGTACAATACAGTAGGATCCCTGTATCTGCTGGGGATACGTTTCAAGACTTGCCGTGGATAGGAGTGAACCCCACATACAGTGGACCCTCGACCAACGATGGCATCGTCTGACGATAAAAATCGCCTAATGATGCATTTGAGCGTGAAAATTTTGGCCCAACCTACAATGAAAAACTCGACTAACAACATTCGTCCTCAACGCGCTCACGCATCCATCTGGCCTGAGCGCACCTCAGCTGCCCTGCCTTCAGTTAGTGTGTCAGTGTTTACAAGCCAGTGCGGTCACGTCCATGCATGCATTCGGTACATTTTGTATTATTCCAGTGTTTTTAGTGCTTGTAACTGCTAAATAGGCCATCATGGGCCCAAAGAAAGCTTCTAGTGCCAACCCTGTGGTAAAAAGGGTGAGAATTACAATCGAAATGAAGGAGATAATTACAAAGTATGTGCGTGCCTCTGAGCTGGACAAGTTGTATAACAAACCCCAATCAACCATTGCTACTCTTGGCCAACAGAAAGGCAATCAAGGAAGCTGTTGTTGCGAAAGGTGCAAGTATGTTTTTGAAACAGAGATTGCAAATACTCGAAGATGTTGAGAGACTGTTGTTATTGTGGATAAACGAAAAACAAATAACAGGAGATAGTATTACTCAATCAATAATATGTGAAAAGGCAAGGCAGTGGCATGACGATTTAATTAAAAAAAATGCCTGCAACTAGTGGTGATGTTATTGAATTTAAGGCCAGCAAAGGTTGGTTTGAGAGATTTAGGAATCGTAGTTGCATACACAATGTGGTAAGGCATGGAGAGGCTGCCAGTTCAGACAAAAAAGTGGCTGAAAAATTATTTTTTTATTTTTTTTTATTATCACACTGGCCGATTCCCACCAAGGCAGGGTGGCCCGAAAAAGAAAAACTTTCACCATCATTAACTCCATCACTGTCTTGCCAGAAGGGTACTTTACACTACAGTTTTTAAACTGCAACATTAACACCCCTCCTGAAAAATATGTGCAGGAATTCAAGGAGTACATAGACACTGAAAAATTAAAAACCCCAACAAGTGTTTAATTGTGATGAAACAGGCCTGTTTTGGAAGAAAATGCCAAACAGGACCTACATTACACAGGAGAAAAAAGCACTGCCAGGACACATGCCTATGAAAGACAGGGTAACTCTCATGTTGTGTAGTAATGCTAGTGGGGATTGCAAAGTGTATCACTCGTGTATCACTCTGAAACTCCCAGTGTGTTCAAGAAAAACAATGTCATCAAGGCTAATTTGTGTGTGATGTGGAGGGCAAACAATAAGGCATGGGTCACTAGGAACATTTTCTATGATTTGTCTTATCATGTGCTTGGCCTCACTGTGAAAAATTACCTCCTGGAAAATAAATTGGACCTCAAGTGCCTCCTGGTATTAGACAATGCTCCTGCTCATCCTTCAGAGTTGCCAGAGCGAATTTTGGGGGACTTGAGTTTTATCAATGTCAAGTTCTTGTCTTCTAATACCACTCCTCTCCTCCAGCCCATGGACCAGCAGGTCATTTCAAATTTAAAAAAAACTGTACACCAAAGCAGTGTTTCAGAAGTGCTTTGAAGTGACCTCAGACACTCGATTGACCCTACAAGACTTTTGGGAAGATCACTTTAGTATCCTCAGTTGTATAAACTTTATAGGGAAGGCTTGGGAGAGAGTAACTAACAGGACCTTGAACTCTGCTTGGAGGAAATTGTGGCCACAAAGTGTACAAGAGAGGGATTTTGAAGGGTTTGGGGCTAACCCTGAGAAGACTATGCCAGTTGTGGAATCTAACGTGACATTAGGGAAGTCTTTGGGGTTGGAGGTTAGTGGGGAGGATGTGGAAGAATTGGTGGAGGATGACTACGAAGAACTAACCACTGATGAGCTGCAAGAGCATCTGCAATAGCAAGAGGCCACAACTGAGGAAATTGCTTCAGAGGAGGGGAGAGAGAAATGGAGGAAGTTGCCTTCTTCAATGATTAAGGAAGTTTGTACAATATGGACAAAGGTGCAAAGCTTTATGGATGAAAATCATCCTGACACAGCTATTGTAAGTCATGCTGGTGACTTTTACAGTGACAATGTTGTGGCCCATTTTAGGAAAATCTTAAAGGAACGCGAGGTACAGAGCTCTGTGGACAGATTTTTGGTGCGACAGAGGTCCAGTGACTCTCAAGTTGTTCCCAGTGGCATTAAAAAAAAAAAAGGGAAGGAACCCTGGAAAAAGACTTGGTACCTAAAGTCCTCATGGAAGGGGATTCCCCTTCCAAACAATAATACACCTCCATCTCCCCTCCTCCCATCTCATCACTCATCACTACATCTTCAGTAAAGGTAAGTGTCACTTATTCTTCATTTAGTACAGTATTGTGCATGTATCCTTGTTTTTCTGTGTAGGAAAATGTATATTTCATGTGAATTTTTTTTTTCATACTTTTGGGTGTCTGGAACGGATTAATTGGATTTCCATTATTTTTTATGGGGAAAATTAATTCGGCTAAGGACAAGCTCTCTGGAACGGATTAATATTGTTGGTCGAGGGTCCACTGTGTAAGTCTTTTTTTTTTTTTTTTTTTTACATACCTATGATAAAGTTGAATTGACAGACTATGCAAAATAAATCTAGAATTAGCACTTTTTCACTGATGGAAAGCATTTCATTGTCTCATAGGCTTTGAAGAGCTGTCAGCATCACTACTTTTGCACTTTGGGGCTATAATTAAGCAAAATTAAAGGTTACTCTTAGGCCACAGTAAACCTTGGATACCAAATCTGTGGATATAGGGGTTCTACTGTAAATTGAGTTTGGAAATGATGGATAAAGTTCAATCTGGCTTAGTCAAGTACATGTATTAATATTCTCACTTGTATAGTGATAACTTGTGAATGATGTTGATGGTTCTACCCTTGAAATCCAGCATAACATGTCAGACACATTCCATGTGTTGCTTCCCATGAGGTTTGGCTGGCCTAAATTTTGCTTTTATATTTAGTAGTGTTAATATTGACACCTATTTATTTATTTATTTATTTATGTCTTTGCGAATAGTACATTGAGATTATGTATTTACAATAATGTGCTGCAATGCAGAGAGTCTCTATTTATTATGCCTAGGCATTATGGGCTGACTTAACATTATTGGCTTACTGACTACTTAACACTAAAGAATTATATCATAGTTGTACAATAGATCTATTAATTATAAGTGAATCTAATTTATATAAAACAAAAGATATATTCATATATTCAAAAATGCTTTTTGTGAAACTGATTCAATTATATTCCTGTTGACAATGGATAATAGGTTCCCTACCCTCTACCCAAATATACCCACTGCCCAGCCCACCCCACCTACCAGCCACCCCACCACCAGCCACACATAATAAATACACCATCCACCACATACACCTTTTTAAAAGTAATCATGGCCAGGAATAAAGGCTGATGTATATGTGAAATAATCTTTGGGAGAAACATGAGGGGCATTGATTGTGAAATATGTGGTGAAACATCACAAATATCATGTACAAAGCTTCATGCAACCATGACAAATGACCAAAAACAAGAAAGTCGTTTCTGGATTTTCCCCAGTGAAAGGGACAGCTGGTTAAGCATAAGAGAGGTACTGAAAAGTGAAAACCTAGAAAGCATAAGGAAGTTCTTAAGGAGCTTGCCAGAGTTATATAAAGAGTGGAAAACAGGGTAAAGGGAACAAGAAAAGGAGGAAAATGCAAATAGAGGTGAAAACCAAGGAGTGGAAATAAGAGTAAGAGTGGAAAACATCATACAGAGCAAGTCGGAAAAGAAGGAAACAGGGATACATAACATAGCGGAAAGGGGAAGGGAGGATGAGAAAGCTAGAACAGGAACAAACGAAAATGAGCAGAGGGAAGAAATTAGCCTAGAAGAAAGTGAACAAGAGAATTCAGATCAGGTGGCAGAACTTAGGAACGACACAGAATCAATAAATATAGGTAGTCAGAACATATGCAGATACTATGCTAAAGGTATGTGCCTATATGGCACATACCAGAAAATGTGTGAACATGTTGAGGAAGGGAAAGTGTTGTTTCAACAAAGAGTGCAGCAGGTACTTCCATCCAGTAATGTGTAAAGCTTCAACGCTGCCCAGAGAATGTTAAGACCTGAGCTGCCCAGACCATCATGTAAAAGGAATGCGGCGCTACAGAGTTAGCAGAGAAAGGGAAATTGAGCAGCATTCTTTTTTAGACAAAAAGAGAAAAGATCAAAACAAAGGAAGAGACAAACAGGGGGAATGGTAGAGAAAGGACAGGTGGGCAGTAAAATGGGGCGTACCGTACCAGGCATCAGCCCGTCAAGGCCGAATAAGCAAACAAACGCGAAGCCAGTACTGGAGAAACCAGGGGCATGTACACCAGGGGACATACCAGGTGGTACACCACCAGTACACTAATGAAACACAAAGTGAGACAAAACATCCCACTTGGTAATTCCTGCTTCATATTTGCAAATATACAGGGTTTGAAATCAGATAAAAATGACAAAGTTAGTTATGTCAGTGGGCTCCTAACAGAAGTGAATGCCATGTTCAGAGCATTTACAGAAACACACACAAGGGTTGTTTTGGACGGAGAGATAAAGATAGAAAACTACAACATGTATAGATGTGATAGAATCAATAGGTCACAGGGAGGAGTAGGAATCTATGTAAAGGATACTTTCTGTTGCACAGAAGTGCTGAATTCTAAGAATGATATAGTAGAAATTCTAGGCATTAAAGTTGAAAATACGAATTTGGTAATTATCCTAGTATACAAACCACCATCGGCAACTGCTGAGGAATTCACAGATCAGTTAACCCTTTCAGGGTCCAGAGGCCAAATTTCAAAGGGTGCACCAGTGTCCAAGAATTTTAAAAAAAAATTTGTTTTTTTTTTCTTATGAAATGGTAGAGAATCATTTTCTAAAGGTAATAAAACAAAAAGTACGAAATTTGATGGAAAATTGACGAAATTATGCTCTCGCGAATTTTGATGTGTCAGCGATATTTACGAATCGCCGATTTTGCCGACTTCGACTCCCATTTTAGGCCAGTTACATTATTCCAGTCGACCAAATTCTTAGCTATTTCACTAGTACAGTGGACCCCCGCATAACGATGGCATCACATAGCGATTATTTCGCATACCGCTTACTTTAATCGCAAAAATTTTGCCTCACATACCGCTTAAAAACCCGCTTACCGATTTTCGTCCGAGACGCGGCCTGAGCCACGCTCACATGTTCCGCCGGTGGCATTGTTTACCAGCCAGCCTCCGCGGTAACATCCAAGCATACAATCGGAATATTTCGTATTATTACAGTGTTTTCGGTGCTTTTTCTGGAAAATAAGTGACCATGGGCCCCAAGAAAGCTTCTAGTGCCAACCCTACAGCAATAAGGGTGAGAATTACAATAGAGATGAAGAAAAAGATCATTGATAAGTATGAAAGTGGAGTGCATGTCTCCGAGCTGGCCAGGTTGTATAATAAACCCCAATCAACCATCGCTACTATTGGTGGTACAGCTGCTGCTGCTGCTGCACTGTCAGCTGCTGCTGCTGCTGTAGCACCGTTGTTGGTGTGGCTTATTGAGAATACCAAGAAACAATTAACCCCAGAGGATTTGCCACCCAGGATAACCCAAAAAAGTCAGTGTCATCGAAGACTGTCTAACTTATTTCCATTGGGGTCCTTAATCTTGTCTCCCAGGATGCAACCCACACAAGTCGACTAACACCCAGGTGAACAGGGAAAAATGCCTGGAACTAGTGCTCATATTGGTGAATTTAAAGCCAGCAAAGGTTGGTTTGAGAGATTTAAGAATCGTAGTGGCATACACAGTGTGATAAGGCCTGTTCTGGAAGAAAATGCCAAACAGGACCTACAGTACTCAGGAGGAAAAGGCACTCCCAGGACACAGTGTCTCATCAGTCATTGCTGCATCTTCAATAAAGGTAAGTGTCATTTATTCTTCATTTAGTAGACTAGTACATGCACAATATATACTGTGCATGTACTACTCTACTATTGTGCATGTATCCTTCTCTTTGTGTGTGGGAAAATGTATATTTCATGTGGTAAAATTTTTTTTTTCATACTTTTGGGTGTCTTGCACGGATTAATTTGATTTCCATTATTTCTTATGGGGAAAATTCATTCACATAGCGATTATTTCGCATAACAATTACCCCTCTTGCACGGATTAAAATCGTTAACCGGGGGTCCACTGTATTACTTCTATTCTATCGATTGAGCACAAGAAATCGTCCAGTCAACTGTTTCAACTACAAAATAAAGTGATCGGAAATTGGTAATTTGGCCAATTTAAGACAAAGTTCAAAATATTCCAATTTCAAAATAAGGTCTAGAATAAACAATGCAGGCATTCCTGGCACTAAACTAACATTTCTTCTGCTCATTAGTTATGTTTTCAGGCTTTACAAATGAATTCCATTTTGATTTTTTATTCACAAAGAATTTTTATTCAAACCAAAAAAATGGAAGATTTACTGTTATGCCATATTGTAATAATTGTATAAATATCATCATCACATTTGTGAATGTATATTAGACCCACCAGCTGGCGTGTATTAGACGTGTGAGGTTGTTTGTTTACTCTTGAACATCGACAAAAATTCAACATTTCCGCTACTTTAAGCTCAGTTTCAAGCCATTTCCAATACTAAAACCAATCAAAATCATCTCTACTTCTGTAATATATCTTTCATTATATCAAATAAGACCAAGAAAAATAAATACAACTATAAAAAACATGAAAAAACACTGCAAAGTCGCTGTTTTAATCGAAAATCACGGTCTCGTTTTTTTTTCTCTCATTATGCACTGTGTGCTGCAGCTTATCAGAGTGAGCTGAGCTCATGGCGTAGATCTACGGTTTGGACCCTGAACGTAAAGCCGTAGATCTACGGCACGGACCCTGAAAGGGTTAAGATAGATAGCTATCTGGATAGGCTAGAAAATCCTACACCAAATATTTTACTCCTTGGAGATTTTAATCTCCCTCATGTAAAATGGTAGATGGCGCAGCATAATGTTATACCAGAAATATCTCCGGGAAGCACCCTGGCTCAACAGGCACATACCAGGGAACTAATGAGGCTTTGTGAAAAGTACTCTTTAAACCAACAGGTAATTGATCCCACCAGAAATGAAAATACCCTGGATTTGATATTCACAAACAATGAGGAACTAATCAGATACATAACAATTTCCAAAACTATTTACTCTGATCATAACATCATAGAGGTTCAAACTAGTATTAACTCGGGTAGGAAACTGCATCACTAAAGTTAGAGACGGGATGTTCAGTAAGTTTAATTTTAACAACCATAGAATTGACTGGGAAAAAATAAACCAAGAGCCATCAGACATACCCTGGGAATCAGACATGTGCACCCTAAATTCCCACCAGTGCCTAGAGAAGCTGAATACAGAAGCATACAATGTATGTATAAAACATGTACCATTGAGGAAACCCAGAAGAAGATCAGATATAGAGAGAGAGAGAGAGAGAGCGTAGGAGATGGTACAGAAGGAGAAAACAGGTTACTGAACTGCTTAAAAACACAGATATGCTACAACAGAGGAAAGATACTTAGCAGAGAGATCACTGAATTAGAGCAAAAACTTAGGATGTCATGCCTCACAGAAGAAGTACAAAGGGAACAAAGGGCCGTACAGGATATTGCAAGGAACCCAAAATATTCTATTCCTAGGCAAAATCCAGGCTAAGAACTACCTGTAGAATTGGACCACTACTGAGAGGAGACTCGTATACTGACGATGAACAGGAAATGAGTGAAATCCTAAAAGAACAGTATGAATCGGTGTTCAGCAACCCACTAAATGACAGCAAGGTAGAAAATGCAGAAATATTTTTCACTCCAGAAGGTCGCACAGACCAACTAACTGACATTAGTACAAATCCCATAGATTTCGAAAAAGAAATGGAAAACATGCCCACTCACTCAGCACCTGGACCAGATTCATGGAATGCTCTATTTATAAAGAAGTGCAAAGTACCACTAGCATGAGGCCTCGGTATTCTTTGGAGAAAGAGCTTAGACCTAGGTGAAATACCGGAGGCCTTAAAGAGTGTAGACATCGCTCCTTTGCATAAGGGAGGTAGTAGAGCACTAGCTAAAAATTACAGACCAGTAGCCCTAACCTCTCACATCATAAAAATCTTTGAAAGAGTGATGAGACGGCAGGTTACAAATTTCATGGACCAGCACAACCAACATAACCTGAACCATCATTGTTTTAGAGCAGGACGATCATGTCTGTCACAGCTGCTGAACCATTATGACAATTACGGAGGCACTGGAAGACTACCAAAACGCAGATGTGATTTACACAGATTTTGTAAAGGCGTTTGATAAATGCGATCATGGAGTGATAGCGCACAAAATGAAGGCCATGGGCATTACAGGGAAGGTAGGCAGATGGATTTTTGGTTTCCTAACACACACAACACAAAAAGTAGTAGTGAACAGGGCAAGATCCAACAGCAGCGAGGTCAAAGTCTCAGTGTCCCAAGGCACTGTCCTGGCACCTCTGCTGTTTTTCATCCTCATAGCAGACATAGACAGAAACACCTGGCACATTTTTGTATCATGTGCAGATGACACTAAAATAAGCATGAAAGTCAGTACGGTAGAGGACACTGAAAAAGTACAGGAAGACATAAACAGGGTTTTCCAGTGGGCAGTGGAGAACAACATGACGTTCAGTGGTGATACGTTTCAGCTGCTTAGGTATGGAAAGAATGAAGAACTCAAAAGGAGCACTGTATACAAAACTCAAGAGGGTCACCAAATAGAACGTAAGGAACACCTAAAAGACCTAGGAATAATTGTCAGCGGACCTTTCTTTTGAAGACCATAACAAGACAAAGATCACGACAGCCAGGAAGATGATGGGGTGGGTATTGAGAACTTTCAAAATAAGGGAAATAATGCCGATGGTGACACTCTTCAAATCGCTAATGCTCTCTCGCTTAGAATATTGCTCAGTGCTGATGGCCCTGTTCAAGGCAGGGGAAATATCGGAGCTGGAACAAATACAGAGATCGTTTACAGCTCACATTGAGCCAGTAAAGCACCTAAACTACTGGGAACACCTGCAAGTGTTGAACATGTACTCATTGGAGCGGAGGAGAGAGAGGTACGTGATAATACGTATATACCTGGAAGGTACTTGAGTGCTTGGTCCCAAATCTGCACACTGCCATAACAACATACTGGAGTGAGAGATATGGGATGAAGTGTAAAATAAACCCAGTGAGGAGCAGGGATGCAGTGGGGAACACTGTATCAACATCCAGGGTCCCAGACTTTTGAACATCTTACCAGAAGATATCAGAAACACTGCTGGAACAAGTGTAGAAGCCTTCATGAGGAAACTAGACAAGTATCTTCACCAGGTGCCAGATCAACCAGGCTGTGATGGATATGTGGGGCAGCGGGCCTCCAGCAGCAACAGCCTGGTTGACCAGGCAAGCACCAGACAAGCCTGGCCCATGGCTGGGCTCAGAGAGTAGATAAATTCTCAAAACTCTTCAAAGGTATATGTAAAGGTATATCAAAGTTATGATATGGAAATACGTATTGAGTATGGGAATACTGAGTATTGAGCATTTAGTCTAGGGTGATTAAGTAGCTTTTGAGAAGAGTCTTAAATTGATTTTCAGACGGGGTTACTTTAGTATCTTCTGGTAATGAATTCCATATTTTGGGGCCCTTTCTGTGCATAGAGTTTTTACACAGTGTGATATGGATAGGAGGTACATCAAAAAGAGATCTGTGTCTTGTGTTATGGTCATGTGTCCTGTTAAGGTTGGTGAGGAGAAGTTTGAGTGGAGGGTTTATATTTGCATGTATTGTTCTGTGTATGTAGTAGGCACATGAATAAGTATGGATGTTCTTAATGGTGAGCTGATTTAGACTTTTGAAAATTGGGGGAGTATGCTGTCGGAAGTGGGAATTTGTTATCATTTTGACTGCTGCCTTTTGCTGGGTTATTAGAGGTCTTAGGTGATTTAATGTTGTTGATCCCCATGCACAAATTCCATATGTGAGATAAGGGTATATGAGTGAATGATACAGTGCCAGGAGAGCTGATTGTGGAACGTAGTACCGTATCTTTGATAGTATGCCTACAGTCTTTGAGATTTTTTTGGTGATTTGTTGTATATGTGTCTGGAACTTAAGGCTATTGTTAAGGTGGATACCTAGGAATTTTCCCTCTGCAAGTCTTGTGACTGGTGATCCGTTTAGTGTTATGTTAAGTGGAACATTTGCAGCTTTGTTTCCAAACTGAATGAAGTAGGTTTTGTCAGTATTCAGGGTAAGTTTATTAGTCATCATCCAGGCAGATATTTTCTGCAATTCGGCATTGACAGTGTTGGCAAGTATGACTGGGTTTGGGTGGGAGAAGATGTATGTAGTGTCATCTGCAAATAATATGGGTTTGAGTAGCTGTGATGCATTCAGTAGTTCATTGATGTAGATGAGAAAGAGGAGTGGTCCAAGGACACTTCCCTGTGGGACTCCTAATGTGATTGGTTGGGTAGAAGAGTTTGCACCATTTGTGTACACATATTGACTTTGCTACTAAGGTATGACTTTAGGTAGTTGAGGGAGTATGTTAATTTAGAGTACAGCAGTTCATGGTCGACTGTATCAAAAGCTTTACGTAAATCATTGAAAATTCCCAGCAGGATTTCTTTCTTTTCGAGTGCAGTATATATTAGTTCTAGCATGTGTATGATAGCATCATTTGTGCTTTTATTATTCCTGAATCCAAACTGACAAGGGTTTAGTATGTTGTGTGAGACGAGGTAGGAATAGATCCATCTATGAATTAATTTTTCAAAGATTTTAGAGAGCAGTGGTAAGTTAGATATTGGTCTATAGTTATTCAAGTCAGCTTGGTCACCTCCTTTATGGATTGGAGTGACCCTCACTATTTTGAGGATTGCTGGGAAGGTAGATGATTCAGTGGATTTGTTAAAGAGTGTTGCAATAATTGGTGACAATACTTGAGAAGCTTTTTTGTACATAAAAGCAGGCAAGTTGTTTATGTCTCCTGCCTTGTTTTTAAGGGTGTTGATGATGAGCGAGACTTCTGGTGGGTTGGTTGGAGCTAGGAATAATGTATTTGGGTAGGTACCTATGAGGTAGTCTGATGGACAGGTATTTGAGCTTGGTATTTTGTTTGCTAGATTTTTCCTATGGTGGAGAAGAAAACATTGAGTCTGTTCGCTGTTTCAGTTGGTGTGAGTAGGGGTTCGTCTGATTTTGTTAGTTTGATTGTTTTGTTTTTGGATAGCTTTTTAGTTCCAAGAATTTCAAATAGAGTTTTCCAGGTCTTTTTCATATCACCTTTGATGTTATGTAATCTATTTTCATAATACAATTTTTTAGATCTTCTTATCAGGCTGGTAAGAGCTGATGAGTAACATTTAGACTGGTCTCTAGGTATTTGACCCATTCTGTACTGTTTTTCATATTTGTGCTTTGTGTTAATGGATTTGAGGATGCTGGGTGTTAGCCAGGGACTATTCAGTCTCTTTGCTGTGATCTGTTTAGTTTTTTTAGGGCAATGTTTGTTGTAGAGGTAATGGCCTTTTTTTTTTTTTAAATTATTTATACATTCATTCGTATCTGTATATGTTTCGAGCTCATTTTGCCAGTCGATGTTATTCATAGCTGCTATAAAGTTGTTAACAGCTGTCTTGTTGTGTAGTCTGAAGGTAACTTTAGTAATGTCTTGGGGCAAATTTACCTAGATTAGTTATGAGAAAGGTTGGGTAATACAGTGGACCCCCGCATAACGATGGCATCGCATAGCGATTTTTCCGCATAACGATTACTTTTATCGCAAAATTTTTGCCGCGCATACCGATTAAAAACCCGCATACCGATTTTCGTCCGAGACGCGTCCAATGTGCCCTCAGCCAGCCTCACATGTGCCGCTCCGTCCCATTGTTTACCAGCCAGCCTCCGCGGTAACATCCAAGCATACACTCGGAATATTTCGTATTATTACAGTATTTTCGGTGCTGTTTCTGGAAAATAAGTGACCATGGGCCCCAAGAAAGCTTCTAGTGCCAACCCTGTGGTAAAAAGGGTGAGAATTAGTATGGAAATTAAGAAAGATTTTGAAGGGTTTGGGGCTAACCCTGAGAAGCCTATGCCAGTTGTGGAATCCATTGTGCCTACTTCAAAGATTAAGGAAATGTGTGCAGAGTGGGTTGAACTGCAAACCTTTATAGATGAAAATCACCCTGACACAGCTGTTGCAAGCCGTGCTTGTGACTATTTCAATGACAATGTTATGGCCCATTTTAGGAAAGTCTTGAAGGAACGGGAGGTACAGAGCTCTATGGACAGATTTGTTGTGCGACAGAGGTCCAGTGACTCTCAAGCTGGTCCTAGTGGCATTAAAAGAAGAAGGGAAGTAACCCCAGAAAAGGACTTGCTACCTCAAGTCCTAATGGAAGGGGATTCCCCTTCTAAACAGTAAGAAGATAATGCTCTCCCCTCCTCCCATCCCATCAATCATCACCAGATCTTCAATAAAAGTAAGTGTCATGTAATTGTGCATGCCTTTTTCAGTTTGTGTGTATTAAAATTAACATTTCATGTGGTAAAAAAAAATTTTTTTCATACTTTTGGGCGTCTTGCACGGATTAATTTTATTTCCATTATTTCTTATGGGGAAAATTCATTCGCATAACGATTATTTCGCATAACGATGAGCCCTCTTGCACGGATTAAAATCGTTAACCGGGGGTCCACTGTAGTCTGTAGTGTTGTCTCTGATTATGCCTGATTTTAAAGGGGATATGGTGTTAGTCCAGATGTGGTCTATTAAGGAGATACTAGTCTCGGTGATTCTTGTAGGTTTAGATATTGTTGGTAGCAACAGGCAGTTGCTTATAGTGTTTGTGAATTCGGTTACTTGTGGGTGCTGGTCGTGTAGTAATTTTATGTTGAAATCTCCTGTTAGTAGCAGGTGGTCTTTATTCATGTGTGCATCAGTAATCATGTTTGACTGTGATACTCTGTAGATGTTTATAACTGTGAGGGGGTTTTTGCAGGTCTTTTGATTTAAATTTGGCTATGATATATTCACCATATTCATCCCTTGTGCAAGATTTTTTGATACATTCGAGTTGATTTGAGTAGTATATAGCTGTTCTTTCCCCTAGCTGGTCTGTCCTACAGTTGTGTATGGCCATGTAACCAGGAATGGCATAGACATCTGTAATATCAGGCTTAAGCCAGGCTTCTGTGATGATTGATATATTGGAATGAAGGGAACTGAGTAATGCTGTGAGGTAGTCATAATGTTTGCTCAAGGATCTGACATTGTAGTTAAAGATGGTTATGTTATTGTTTGCTCTGAGTAATGTCTTTGCTTGGTCTGCTGTATAATAATTACAGTTGCTGTTTGATTCGTGTAAATCATTTAGCAAAAAGTTTACATAGGATCTGTGCCTGTAGTCATAAGAATGAGAGTGACTCTACAAACTAGATTTTCTGAGTAAAATATTATAAGATTTATAGTGAATCTACAACTAGACTTAGGAATAAGACTATGTAAATATTCTAAAACTTATAAAAATATAAAAGAACTAGGGATTATTATAGAAAAGATAATTCAATTATACACTTAGCATCTAAATAGCACCTTAATTATTTTAACAAATGTGAGTATATGAACTACGGTAGATATTTACAGCTAAAATAAAGGAGCTAGTGAATATAATAATAAAAGAATGAAATTAAAAAACAGTAGTACCTGAGATAGCCAATAGCACCTGGAGTATTTTAACAAATGTGACTATGTATATGGACAAGAGGGAAAAATATTATAACACCTGAAAGTAGCCCCTTAATTGTTCTTAAAACTAGGAGTATAGCAATTACTGAATGAAGGGCAGTACAAGGTATTGGTATATAGCGAACTGTTTCAGGAGAAATATATAAAGGGACTAAATTAAGTAGTGATAAACAACCTAATAAACATTTCTTCTGTTTTATTCTTATGGTTTGCCCATCTTGTGTGATTAGTTACTTCACATATCATTGCAACTAAATTTAAATATATTATGGAAGTTGGCAGTTCATATTATTTACAGTACATATTTATTTTACATCCTAGGTAGTAGGTTGGTAGACAGCAACCGCCCAGGGAGGTACTACCGTCCTGCCAAGTGAGTGTAAAACGAAAGCCTGTAATTGTTTTACGTGATGGTAGGATTGCTGGTGTCCTTTTTTGTCTCATAAACATGCAAGATTTCAGGTACGTCTTGCTGCTTCTACTTACACTTAGGTCACACTACACATACATGTACAAGCATATATATACACACCCCTCTGGGTTTTCTTCTATTTTCTTTCTAGTTCTTGTTCTTGTTTATTTTCTCTTATCTCCATGGGGAAGTGGAACAGAATTCTTCCTCCGTAAGCCATGCGTGTTGTAAGAGGCGACTAAAATGCCGGGAGCAAGGGGCTAGTAACCCCTTCTCCCGTATAAATTACTAAATTTAAAAAGAGAAACTTTCGTTTTTCTTTTTGGGCCACCCTGCCTTGGTGGGATGTGGCTGATTTGTTGAAAGAAGAAAGATTTATTTTACATGAATATAAAAACATTGTACAGAACAAACTTTTATTTGGACTACCTTTCATTCAGGGTTGAGTACAACAGTCCCAATAAAAATTTGTTCGGCATTTTGGTTTTATAGCCACTCACTGACGTAATTTTATGTCCATTTATTTTAAAGCAGTAAAAATTATATCTAAACCAGCAGGTTAGGTACAGTCTTGCAGTATGACTGGAAAAATTGTCTTAACCATAATAGTTTTAATGTATAGTCTGGTTTAATTATTGACTGAATTAAATTTGCCACTGAAAACACTATTCTGTACGTACTTATATTGAAACTTTTTGCAGATGAAATGCTTCCTTGACTTCAAACCTGGTGGTGGACTCTGTCACATACTAAATACAGTCTATAAATTCAAAAGTGACCAAGGATGGCGCAGGTTTGATTTCCAGGTGAGCATGTATTATTAGAATCTAAGTACTGTACTGAACCTGGGGAAATATGAAAAATTTAAGTTGTTTAGTTGGTGTGCTTGGGACTAGGGCAGTTCACATGTTATATGCCTGTACATGAATCTCCAGTCATCCTAACCAGCCACCTTAGTCACAGACCATTACCATTGTCATCATATACCCCATGTTTATGAAACTTTCTTTTGCAGGGAAAAGGTGATTTTTTTTACCCCTTTGCTCATCATTAACTAGTAATCATGGCACTTAAGAAGATTGCTAGTAATATTATGCTTTGCAGTTCTGGAATAGATATAAATGTGCTGGAAAACAACCAAAGAAAGATGACCAAGTTGATCCCATGTATCAGAAATCTTGCTTATGAGGATAGACTGAGGGCAATGAATATGCACACTGGAAAGGCATAGAATTAGGGGACAACATGATTGAGGTGTATAAATGAAATATAGCAATAAATAAAGGGATATAAAAAAAAAGTCCTTAAAATATCTAACCAAGAGAGGAGTTGCAGCTATGGATTCAAATTGGGAAAATTTTGATTTAGAAAGGATATAGGAAAGTACTGGTTTGGTAATAGAATTGTGGATGAAAGGAACAAACTCCTTAGACAAGTACATGAGTGGGTATGGGTGGGGTGTGAGTTAGACCTGCCTAGCATGGGCCAGTAGGGCTACTGCAGTGCTTCTCCAAGGGAGCTACATTTAAATAGTGCAGCTATGGTCAAAGAAATGATGCACAAATTTTTTGAAACTATCAGCAGGAAGCCCAGCCTACAAAGGAGCATATTTAGTTTTGGGTGGTTTGGCCATTTGGCATGCAGTAAACTGTACAACACTTTTCTAGTGAAAGTGCAGATATGCCAAGCAGTACCCTGTTGAGTTTGCTTAATTATTCAATTATAACCTCACCTATCATAGGTGGACTCTGTACACAAATAGCCTGCACATGCAGGTTATTTGTGTATTGTTCCAGTAATGGTATTTTTGCCTTTTATTCGTTATAAGAGGGATTCATCCATTCTAAGATCAATTTCTTTTCTGGGTTAACACATCAGGAGGTTTGAAGTGTAAACCCATGCTGGTGTCCTATGCAAAGATACTACTACATACTACCACTATGAAGGGTGAATTTTTTTTTTTATCTGTTCATTGATAGTCTTCCAAGATATAGATTTCTCTCTCGTTTAGTGATCATTTCACACACTATTGCCTAGATAAAGGAATATCTGGCATAAATAACCTTGTATTCAAGGTTATTGTTCTTGACAATGCCCCTAGTCATCTTGTTGCAATGTTTTGGAATACAACTCATGTGATTTCCTTACCCCAACCCCTAGACCAGTGTTATTCACTAATTTTTGCAAGAGAGCCACTTCGGTTAAACACATTGATTGAGAGAGCTGCAGCTACTGCAAGTTAGCGTAACTCAACTAAATTAAGTAGTACTGAGCTGCTAGTGCAATATAGTAAATGAGAAAAATCAGACATTGTAATATTAGCCTGCATATCTTGTTATTAATAGTGGCTCGCAAGCCGCTGGCGGCTCGCGAGCCGCACAATGAATACCACTGCCCTAGACTAAGATTTTACAGAGGGCTTCAAGTGGTAATACACAAGCAGAACTGTGAGGAACCTTATTAGGGTGGTGGATTAGAATCCTCAAGAAAGAAATCCAAGACTTAGTGTGGGCTCAAAATTGCAGATGCAATTGCAAACATAAAGCCATCATGGAATGAAGCTAGTCAGACTCCTTTAAAAAAGCAGGCATCAAAAATTATGGCATGATGTGGCTGGTATTTTCAAGGTTTTCCCACACAAAGAAGTCAGATGAAGGCTGTTGATGACAAGGTTTGTAGATGATAAGAGCTTCAAGAATATGTAAGAAGGCATTGGGAATAGTCCCAGGAAGATCAGAATCAGTTCGTGCCAACAATCACGTGGGAGCGTTTGCTTGGGCTTTAACAAGATTGTAAGGGTTCTTGCTAAAGCGGTTTCTTAAAACGAGAAGGGAGTGTTGAATTCCATTAACCACCACGTCGTGAGCTATTCAAATAAATGTAGGGTACCACAGTTCAGAAAAACATTATGGACACTTTGCCTTACCAATACAGTCATCAATATCTGAAGATACTCCACATAAGAAAAGCAGCCTTGCACCTCAGCTTGTTAACCTTATCTTAAAAGATTTAGTTTTAAGAAGTCAGGGTTGCCAGAATGTGAGCTAAAGAATTTAGAGTATGTAGTGTGTGTTTTTGGTCTTAGAACATAGCCCCATTTTTTCTGCTTTCAACAAACCAGCCATATCCTACCAAAGCAGGGTGGCCCAAAAAGAAAAACAGAAGTTTCTCTTTTTAACTTTAGTAATATATTCATGAGAAGAGGTTACTGGCCTCTTGCTCCCGGCATTTCAGTTGCCTCTTACAACACGCATGGCTTATGGAGGAAGAATTCTGTATCACTTCCCCATGGAGATAAGAGGAAATAAGCAAGAACAAGAACTAGTAAGAAAAATAAAAGAAAACCCAGAGGGGTATGTATATATATATGCTTGTACATCCATGTGTAGTGTGATCTAAGTATAAGTAGAAGTAGCAAGAAACTTTGCATGTTTTTTTTTTTTTCAACAAACCGGATGTATTCCACCAAGGCAGGGTGGCCCATGTAGACAGCCTGTACTGTCTGCACAGACAGCCCATGCTGTCTGCCAGCTTAGCTCATATTTCGCGGCACTAAGGTGCTGCCCTCTGTAGCCAGGCCTCTCGGTGGGCACGCCAGCCTGCCTGCCCTTGCCTCACTCTCACTCTGGCAACACCCTTCACTCAGGCAAGAAGTGTCCTCTCTCTCTCCCTCGTGGGATGGCCCTTCCCGAGCCATGGGCACAACACACAAGCCTGTGTACCCACCACGACTTAACAATAAAGTAAGAAGCCTCCAAAGACATTTATCATTCACATGCCCGCTACCAGAACACCAAATAAACTCGTTATAAATGGTGGGAAGCGGTGGTCGCAGCAGTTGTGTTTGCCCGGAGAGAGGAAGGAAGGAATGAAGTCATCTTCACTTCATCATCCCATGCAAGAAGCATCCGTCTCTCAACGAGTTATCCTGAAGCTGTGTCTGCACATTTCAGCATCCAGACACAGATACAAGCAGGATCTAGCCGAAATTTGCCGAATTTCTTCGAGAATTGTAAGTGACATCCCAGTGACCCCATGCTACAGCGTCCCACGTTGTTTCTCAAGTCACGTGTTCAGCGTCACTTCTATGTTGCTGTTGTTGTTCAGCTCAGCACAGCTGTTTCAGCAAGCCAGAGGTGAGTTTTGTGGTGATTTCTGTGTCCAGTGTGTCCCTGTATTTGTGGGTGGGGGAGGAGGAGGAGGAAGTGGCTGTTTCCTCACCTCGCCCATGCTCGCCCTACTCACACTCACCCGTCTACCATACACTCACCACTGCTCACTCCCTCTGCTGTGTTTTCTGCTGTTTTTCGTGTGAATTCATTGCCGGTGCTGTGTATCTGAGTGCCCGAGGCCACTTGAAGCCACATGGATCAGCAAGCCACATGGATCAGCAAGCCATGTGGATCAGCATGCCACGTAGATCACCAAGCCACGTGGATCAGGAAGCCACATGGATCAGCAAGCCATGTAGATCAGCATACCATGTAGATCAGCAAGCCATGTGGATCAGCAAGCCACGTGGATCAGCAAGTCATGTGGATCAGCATGCCACGTAGATCACAACGCCATGTTGGGTGTGGGCGATGTCACGT
Organism: Cherax quadricarinatus; assembly: GCF_038502225.1. Lineage (NCBI taxonomy): Eukaryota > Metazoa > Arthropoda > Malacostraca > Decapoda > Parastacidae > Cherax > Cherax quadricarinatus. The sequence goes on from NC_091313.1 coordinate 20,706,377, forward strand.
GGATCTACAAGCCACGTGAGTTACCAGATGTCCCAGGCCTCATGCTGTGGTCTGCTGCCTGACTTCACGACGTCACCGATGCTGCTGCCCGACTTCATGACGTCACGATGTCTGCCTGACGTCACCTCGAGATGTCTGATGATGTCACATCGAGTGTTTCTAGTAATTATTTCAGTATTCTCGAGAAGATTGAGAGAAGATATATGTCGTGTGTTAATTAATTCCTCTTAGTCAGTGTTCTCACATGTTGTTGTACCGCCAGTGTGTTTAAAGTTTCCGTGTGTCCAGTGAGGTCTGCGGTCAGACCCTTGTGTTAGTCACCCAGCGTGACCAGTGCGTTTGACAGCTGTTATCAGTCAGCCCCCGAGCGTATGATCCCCCTTGTACAGAAAGCTCTTATGCTCGTCGCTCGTGATGTTCTGCAGAATCGTACCTGCTACGATTCCCATCGAGATTTGTTTCACTTCACCTCCAGACCTTCAGAATGCAGTTATATGTAGAGAAACAAGTCTGGGGATGCTTAGACTAACCTCTGCTATAACTCCAACTGCCAAGAGAATGACACTCGTCAAGCCGCAGTTAGCCCTGTCGGCAGGCGCTGTGTCAGCCTCGTGTCACAGGCTTCAGTGAGCAGCCTGCACAAAGAAGATGTCACTTTGACTGCTAGCTCTCTCACTGCAGTCTGGTGTATGATGTTACGACTCACAGATGTTTCGCCCAGTCGTCTCTGCCACGACTCGCTCCACAACTCGCTCCACGCTCGCCAGCAGTGACAGCCCAGCGACAGTACCAGTCGAGAAGTGTCCTCCTGAGTTGCTTGCCAGAAGTCCTGCCCAGTTGCCGAGTTTTGTCAACGCCTCACTTGAGGGCACCAGCATGTTGTGCCCCAGGTTGAGTGAAACCTGCAGCGACTCCTACGATGTCTGCTTCACCGTTCCAGAGGAGACTGTACCCTGTTACATCACAGCTCAGCCGCAGCGATGTCTCCTGTGTTGCAGTATCTGTCCAGATGCAGGAAGGCGTGCAGTGATGCCCTTTGACGCTCACTGCCTATGACCACGATGTTTAGCACACCCCACATGTTTTTTTCTTCCCTCCCTGTAGGAAGTTTTTTTTCCATGTCCATATGTATATATATGTTTTTATTTTGTGTTGTGTCCTGTTCCTATGAGAGAGAGACCGAGTTTTTTTTTTACCACCAGTATTGTCGAGTCGGGACGACGCGCAGTAGGTGGCCAAGCGTATGTAGACAGCCTGTATTGTTTGCACAGACAGCCCATGCTGTCTGCCAGCTTAGCTCATATTTCGCAGCACTAAGGTGCTGCCCTCTGTAGCCAGGCCTCTCAGTGGGCACGCCAGCCTGCCTGCCCTTGCCTCACTCTCACTCTGGCGACACCCTTCACTCAGGCAAGAAGTGTCCTCTTTCTCTTTCTCTCCCTCGTGGGATGTCCCTTTCCGGGCCATGGGCACAACACACAAGCCTGTGTACCCACCACGCCTTAACAATAAAGTAAGAAGCCTCCAAAGACGTTTATCATTCACATGCCCGCTACCAGAACACCAAATAAACTTGCTATACCCAAAAAGAAAAACGAAAGTTTCTCTTTTTGAATTTAGTAATTTATACAGGCGAAGGGGTTACTAGCCCCTTGCTCCTGGTATTTTAGTCGCCTCTTACAACACGCATAGCTTACGGAGGAAGAATTCTGTTCCACTTCCCCATGGAGATAAGAGGAAATAAGCAAGAATAAGAACTAGTAGGTTGGTAGACAGCAACCACCCAGGGAGGTACCACCGTTCTGCCAAGTGAGTGTAAAACGAAAGCCTATAATTGTTTTACATGATGCTAGGATTGCTGGTGTCTTTTGTCTGTCTCATAAATGTGCAAGATTACAAGTACGTCTTGCTACTTCTACTTACACTTAGGTCACACTAAACATACATGTACACGTTTATTTATACACACTCATCTGAGTTTTCTTTGATTTTATCTTAGTTCTTGTTCTAATTACTTTTCCTTTTATATCCATGGGGAAGTGGAATAAGAATCTTTCCTCCATAAGCCATGCGTGTTGTAAAAGTGAACTAAAATGCCGGGAACAATGGGCTAGTAACCCCTTTTCCTGTAAAAATTACTAAAAAGAATAAGAAAAAGAAAATTGTCAAAGTGGGAAATTTGAATGTGCGTGGATGTTGTGCGAATGATAAGAAAGAGATGATTGTGGATGCTATGAATGAGAAGAAGCTGGATATCCTGGCTTTAAGTGAAATTAAGCTGAAGGGGGTGGGTGAGTTTCAGTGGAGAGGAATAAATGGGATTAAGTCAGGGGTTTCTAATAGAGTTAGAGCTAAAGAAGGAGCAGCAATAATGTTGAAGGATAAGCTATGGCAGGAAAGGAAGGACTATAAATGTATTAATTCAAGGATTCTGTGGAGTAAAATAAAGGTTGGATGTGAGAAGTGGGTTATAGTAAGCATTTATGCACCTGGGGAAGAGAGAAGTATATAGGAGAGAGAGAGATTTTGGGAAATGTTGAGTAATTGCATAGGGAGTTTTGAACCAAGTGTGAGAGTACTTGCGGTTGGGGATTTTAATGCTAAAGTGGGAAAAAATGTTGTGGAGGGAGTAGTAGGTAAATCTGGGGTGCCAGGGGTAAATGAAAATGGGGAGCCTTTAATTGAGCTATGTGTAGAAATTGGTTTGGTAATAAATAATATATACAGTGGACCCCCGCATAACGATGGCATCACATAGCGATTTTTCCGCATACCGATTACTTTTATCGCAACATTTTTGCCGCGCATACCGATTAAAAACCCGCTTACCGATTTTCGTCCGAGACGCGTCCAATGTGCCCTCACATGTGCCGGCCGTCCCATTGTTTACCAGCCAGCCTCCGCGGTAACATCCAAGCATACACTCGGAATATTTCGTATTATTACAGTGTTTTCGGTGCTGTTTCTGGAAAATAAGTGACCATGGGCCCCAAGAAAGCTTCTAGTGCCAACCCTGTGGTAAAAAGGGTGAGAATTAGTATGGAAATTAAGAAAGATTTTGAAGGGTTTGGGGCTAACCCTGAGAAGCCTATGCCAGTTGTGGAATCCATTGTGCCTACTTCAAAGATTAAGGAAATGTGTGCACAGTGGGTTGAACTGCAAACCTTTATAGATGAAAATCACCCTGACACAGCTGTTGCAAGCTGTGCTGGTGACTATTTCAATGACAATGTTATGGCCCATTTTAGGAAAGTCTTGAAGGAACGGGAGGTACAGAGCTCTATGGACAGATTTGTTGTGCGACAGAGGTCCAGTGACTCTCAAGCTGGTCCTAGTGGCATTAAAAGAAGAAGGGAAGTAACCCCAGAAAAGGACTTGCTACCTCAAGTCCTAATGGAAGGGGATTCCCCTTCTAAACAGTAAGAAGATAATGCTCTCCCCTCCTCCCATCCCATCAATCATCACCAGATCTTCAATAAAAGTAAGTGTCATTTAATTGTGCATGCCTTTTTCAGTTTGTGTGTATTAAAATTAACATTTCATGTGGTAAAAAAAATTTTTTTTCATACTTTTGGGCGTCTTGCACGGATTAATTTTATTTCCATTATTTCTTATGGGGAAAATTCATTCGCATAACGATTATTTCGCATAACGATGAGCCCTCTTGCACGGATTAAAATCGTTAACCGGGGGTCCACTGTATTTTATGAAAAAGAGGATAAATAAATATACAAGGTGTGACGTAGCACGTAATGAAAGTACAGTGGACCCCCGGTTAACGATATTTTTTCATTCCAGAAGTATGTTCAGTTGCCAGTACTGACCGAATTTGTTCCCATAAGGAATATTGTGAAGTAGGTTAGTCCATTTCAGTCCCCCAAACATACACGTACAAACGCACTTACATAAATACACTTACATAATTGGTCGCATTGGGAGGTGATCGTTAAGCGGGGGTCCACTGTAGTTTGTTAGATTATGTATTGGTGGATAAAAGGTTGATGGGTAGGCTCAGGGATGTACATGTTTATAGAGGGGCAACTGATATATCAGATCATTATCTAGTTGTAGCTACAGTTAGAGTAAGAGGTAGATGGGATAAGAGGAAAATGGCAACAAGTAAGAGGGAGGTGAAAGTGTATAAACTAAGGGAGGAGGAAGTTCAGGTGAAATATAAGCAACTATTGTCAGAAAGGTGGGCTGGTGCAGGTATGAGTAGTGGGGGGGTTGAAGAGGGTTGGAATAGTTTTAAAAATGCAGTATTAGAATGTGGGGCAGAAGTTTGTGGTTATAGGAGGGTAGGTGCAGGAGGAAAGAGGAGTGATTGGTGGAATGATGAAGTAAAGGGTGTGATAAAAGAGAAAAAGTTAGCTTATGAGAGGTACGTATTTACAAAGCAGAAGTGTTATAAGAAGAGCAGAGTATATGGAGAGTAAAAGAAAGGTGAAGAGAGTGGTGAGAAAGTGCAAATGGAGAGCAGATGATAGAGTGGGAGAGGTACTGTCAAGGAATTTTAATGAAAATAAGAAAAAATTTTGGAGTGAGTTAAACAAATTAAGAAAGCCTAGGGAACGTATGGATTTGTCAGTTAAAAACAGAGAAGGGGAGTTAGTAGATGGGGAGATGGAGGTTTTGGGTAGATAGCGAGAATATTTTGAGGAACTTTTAAATGTCGACGAAGAAAGTGAGGCGGTAATTTCATGCACTGGCCAGGTTGGTATATCATCATTTAGGAGTGAAGAAGAGGAGGATGTGAGTGTGGGGGAGGTGCGTGAGGCATTACGTAGAATGAAAGGGGGTAAAGCAGCTGGAACTGACGGGATCATGACAGAAATGTTAAAAGCAGGGGGGGACAGTGTTGGAGTGGTTGGTATTTTTGTTTAATAAATGTATGAAAGAGGGAAGGTACCTAGGGATTGGTGGAGAGCGTGTATAGTCCCTTTATGTAAAGGGAAGGGGGACAAAAGAGATTGTAAAAATTAAAGAAGAATAAGTTAATGAGTATACCAGGAAAAGTGTACAGTAGGGTTATTGAAAGAATTAGAGGTAAGACAGAATGTAGAATTGCGGATGAGCAAGGAGGCTTCAGAGTGGGTAGGGGATGTGTAAATCAAGTGTTTACATTGAAGCATATATGTGAGCAGTATTTAGATAAGGTAGGGAAGTTTTTATTGCATTTATGGATTTAGAAAAGGCATATGATAGAGTGGATAGGGAAGCAATGTGGCAGATGTTGCAAGTGTATGGAATAGGTGGTAAGTTACTAAATGCTGTAAAGAGTTTTTATGAGGGTAGTGAGGCTCAGGTTAGTGTGTGTAGAAGAGAGGGAGACTACTTCCCGGTAAAAGTAGGTCTTAGACAGGGATGTGTAATGTCACCATGGTGGTTTAATATATTTATAGATGGGGTTGTAAAAGAAGTAAATGCTAGGGTGTTTGGGAGAGTGGCGGGATTAAATTATGGGGAATTAAATATAAAATGGGAAGTGACACAGTTACTTTTTGCTGATGATACTGTGCTTATGGGAGATTCTAAAGGAAAGTTGCAAAGGTTAGTGGACGAATTTGGGAATGTGTGTAAAGGTAGAAAGTTGAAAGTGAACATAGAAAAGAGTAAGGTGATGAGAGTATCAAATGATTTAGATAAAGAAAAATTGGATATCAAATTGGGGAGGAGGAATATGAAAGAAATGAATGTTTTCAGATATTTGGGAGTTGACGTGTCAGCGGATGGATTTATGAAGGATGAGGTTAATCATAGAATTGATGAAGGAAAAAAGGTGAGCGGTGCATTGAGGTATATGTGGAGTCAAAAAATGTTATCTATGGAGGCAAAGAAGGGAATGTATGAAAGTATAGTAGTACCAACACTCTTATGTGGGTGTGAAGCTTGGGTTGTAAATGCTGCAGCGAGGAGGTGGTTGGAGGCAATGGAAATGTCCTGTCTAAGGGCAATGTGTGGTGTAAATATTATGCAGAAAATTCGGAGTGTGGAAATTAGGAGAAGGTGTGGAGTTAATAAAAGTATTAGTCAGAGGGCTGAAGAGGGATTGTTGAGGTGGTTTGGTCATTTAGAGAGAATGGATCAAAGTAGAATGACATGGAGAGTTTATAAATCTGTAGGGAAAGGAAGGCAGGGTAGGGGTCATCCTCAAAATGGTTGGACAGAGGGGGTAAAGGAGGTGTTGTTGGCGAGGGGTTTGGACTTCCAGCAAGCGTGCGTGAGCGTGTTAGATAGGAGTGAATGGAGACGAATGGTATTTGGGACCTGACGATCTGTTGGAGTGTGAGCAGGGTAATATTTAGTGAAGGGATTCAGGGAAACCGGTTATTTTATATAACCGGACTTGAGTCCTGGAAATGGGAAGTACAATGCCTGCACTCTAAAGGAGGGGTTTGGGATATTGGCAGTTTGGAGAGAGATTTTGTGTATTTTTATACGTATATACTTCTACACTGTTGTATTCTGAGCTATTACAACCCAGGAATCCAAATGGCCTGTTATCCTGGGTGTAAAGGGAGCAAAATAAACACAGCAGAAAAAGTTTAGACTTGTATTATCCTTCACCAATTTAGAACAGCAATATGTACACTATGTACAGTGATAAGTATAGTGCACTCTACGGTAAGCAAGGCAGAAATAGAAGCCACAAGATAGCAGACCGTGCTTCAACCAGCTCTAGAATGGGAATGACAAGGGCAGACAGGAGAGTGGTACCCACATAACCTCTGCGATTGCCAAAACCATCTTCTTGTTGGCTAGAACCCGGTCACTAGTTGAACGACGGGGCCCCATCATCAACTCTCAGCAACCTGGTTCGCTGGTTGGGGGAGATAGCTTGTAAATGAGGGTGTATACATGCACCGAATAAAGGTTACGTACAATTTGCATGCCACACCCCCACCCCCGAGAAGGCTCAGGATTAGGCTGCCACCTCCCAGTGGTAACCGTGCCGCCATGGCACAAAATAATGGGACCGCCTTTCCTCTCCACCATCCAACTCTTAGATAGAGCTCAGCTTTTCTCGTGACAAAAAGCCAAACCCTAAACTCAGAGTGAGACAGCAGTCAGTCGGGCTAGCATTGGTCCAAGATACAGGCGGACGGTAGCCCGCATCCCCTCACTAAAAAAAAAAACCCACACCAAGGGGTTAAAAAAAAAAAAAAAGAGCTTACAAGGGGTTACCACAAATAATATAACATCCTAACCTAAATAAATAAAAATATTAGACTCTAGATAAAGAGTCTGCCAACATATTTTCTTAGCCGGCAATATATTTAATGGAAATATTATAGGGCTGTAGCCTTAGCATCCAGCGCATAAGCCTTGTGTTGTGGTTCTTCATGGCTTGGAGATATACTAAAGGATTGTGATCACTGTAGACTGTGACCACCTGTGATGTCTGGCCCACATAAACATCGAAATGCTCCAAAGCCAGTACCAGCACGAGGGCTTCTTTTTCAATGGTAGAGTAAGCCCTCTGATGCGGCTGGAACTTAGCTGAAAAGAAGGCTACAGGCTGCAACTCCTTGTTCCCGATTTGTAATAGTACTACCCCAACCCCAGACTCACAAGCATCAACCTGTAATAAAAAAGGTTTGGAGAAGTCTGGAGACAAAAGAATGGGTGCAGTACACAATAATCTTTTTGCTTTATTAAAAGCAGTGTTACAGTCTGAGGTCCAATTAAAGGGAACTTTGTGACTGGTAAGAGAGGTAAGAGGGGCTACAATATCTGAGAAATTCTTACAGAATCTTCTGTAAAATCCTATCATGCCTAGGAAACGTTGAAGAGATTTCCTATCATGAGGAACTGGATAATCTTTAATAGCAAGAACTTTAGCAAGTTTAGGTGCAACTTTACCATTACCTACTTCATGGCCTAGAAAAGTGACAGTGGCCTGGCCAAAGGAAGATTTAGATAAATTAATTGTTAAATGGGAACTCTTAACCCTTTGAGGGTTTCGGACGTACTAGTACGGCTTACGACCCAGGGTTTTTGACCTACTAGTACGCCTAAATTCTAGCGCCCTCAAATCTAGTGGGAGAAAGCTGGTAGGCCTTCATATGAAAGAATGGGTCTATGTGGTCAGTGTGCACAGTCTAAAAAAAATCCTGCAGCACACAGTGCATAATGAGAAAAAAAAACTTTGACCATTTTTTTGGAATAAATCAGCGACTTTGCAGTGTATTTTCGTATGGTATTTATTGTTGCATTCTACTTTTCTTGGTCTCATTTTATAGAATGGAAGACATATTACAGAAATTGAGATGATTTTGACTGGTTTTACAATGAAAGGTACCTTGATTTTGAGCTCAAAGTAGCAGAAATGTTCGATTTTTACCAAATTTCAAAAGTAAACAAATCGTGCCAAGCGTGCAATACACGTCAACTGGTGAGTCTAATATTCTTTCACAAGTGCACCAATAATATTTATACCATTTTTTACACTAATGCAGTAGTCTGCATAACAGTAAATCTTATATTTTTTGTGAGAATAAAAATTCAAAGTGGAAAGCAAAAGAATATAAGAGGGGCCTTGAGACGTGACTAATGACTAGAGGAAATGTCATTTTAGTGCCAGGAATGTCTTTCTTGTTTATTCTGGACCCTATTCGGAAATTGGCATCTTTTGAAATTTGTGTGAAATTGGCAAAATTGCTAAATTCTGACCACTGTATTGGATAGTTGAATTTCATAAATGGGTGGTTTCTTGCACCCATTCGATAGAAAAAATGGAGTTCTAGCGAAATAGTTATGTTTTTTGTCGACTAGTACAGTGGAATTGGCCGAAAATGGGGCTCAAAGTGGGCAAAATCGCCGATGCGTAAACATCGCCGAGACCTCTAACTTTGCGAGAGCATAATTCCGTAAGTTTTCTATCAAATTTCAAACTTTTGGTGTCTTTATGATCGGGAAAAGATTCTCTATCTTTTCATAAGAGAAAATAATTTTTTTTTTTAAATTTGGCCGACCCTGAGAACGAGTTTCGGAGAGGGCCTGTCGACCTTCAAAGGGTTAAAGGTCTCAGAAAGAGCCTTAAGTCTAAGTAGGTGTTGATCCCAAGTATCAGACACCACAACAATATTGTCTAGGTACGCTGCTGTGCCTTCAAGTGCTTTAATAGCCTGATGGATAAGTTTCTGGAATGAAGAGGGGGAATTTTTCATTCCGAAGGGGGCAACTGTGTATTGATAATGACCTGGAATTACGAAGGCAGAGATTTCCTTCGCCTTATCCGTCAAAGGTACCTGATAGTAGCCTTTAAGGAGATCTAACTTGGACACAAAAGTAGCCTTACCCACAAAGTCAATTACGTCATCCAGACGAGGAAGAGGGTAAGCATCTGTAATTGTGACCTCATTCACCTTACGGTAGTCTGTACACATACGAAACCCTCCATCTGCCTTTTTCACAAGGATGCACGGTGAAGCCCATGGACTAGATGACTCCTCCACTAAACCATGCTTTAACAAAAATTCTACTTCCTGCTGAAGTAGCCTTTGCTTTTCAGGATTAGCTCTGTAGGGGGAGAGTTTAATTGGTTTAGAGTTTCCCACATCTACATCATGATAACCTAACGTACATTTTTTCGGCACATCCGAAAAAATATTAGGATATGACTGTAGAAGCTCCGTTAAATTTGTTGCTTGCGTTTCAGATAGTCCCTCCATTAAAGGGCTAGGATCCTTGAGGAGGACAGAATTTGAAAGTTTAATATTAATTTCAGAGATAGAGTGCAAAGAATCAGAGTCGTTCTCAGAGGTAGAGGACAGAGTCATTACTGGGACTTTATCTGGTGTATGGTAATATTTTAATTGATTAATGTGGTAAGTTTTAGTTTTTGAGGTCTTTTCAATGGGAGCTACCACATAATTTACATCAGATAATCTACTTACAATCTGCATAGGTCCCGTAAATCTAGCTTTCAAGGTGTGGCCAGGTATAGGTTCCTGCACCAACACCTTGTCTCCTGGATGGAAAGAGCGGAATTGTGCACTTCTGTCTTACCTCTGTTTCATCTTACTTTGAGCTGTCTTTAGGTTAGCCTTGGCTAACTGACGTGCCACCTGCAACCTTGAAGACGGGTTGTAGAGTGTTGAGCTAACGTCTTCTCCCATCCATCCTTCTTTGAGCACCCGAAGAGGACCTCGTACATGGTGCCCAAAGATCAGCTCAAACGGGCTATACCCTGTAGACTCTTGCACCGTCTCTCGTACTGAGAACAGCAACAAAGGTAGTGATTCATCCCAGTCTGTAGGAAAGTGCATGCAAAAAGTTCTCATCATGGTTTTTAACGTCTGATGGAATCTTTCCAAGGCGCCTTGGGACTGAGGATGATAGGCAGTGTATAAGTTGTGGATTATCCCTAACCTAGTTAATACTTCCCTAAATGCTTTGGCAGTAAAGTTAGTATCTTGATCACTTTGAATAGTTTTAGGAATGCTAAAACAAGAAATGAATTTTGTTAAAGCTTTGAGAATAGCTTTAGTATTAATACTGCACATGGGAATTGCTTCAGGATATCTGGTTGCTTTATCCATAATCGTAAATAAATATTGATTTCCAGACTTTGACCTAGGTAGTGGACTTACACAATCTATAATTAAATCTGCAAAAGGTTCTCCATCAGCAGGTATAGGTTGGAGAGGTGCAGGTTTAATGGAATATCCAGGTTTCCCTACTTGCTGACATTCTCGGCAACACCTAATATGATTCTTCACATCTTCCTTTAATTTTGGCCAATAAAATTCTTTTGTGATTCTATACAAGGTTTTAGTAATTCCTAAGTGACCTCCTAATGAAGTATTATGAGCTATATTTAATATTTGAGGTCTAAACTTGGTTGGAACCACTAACCTGTCATACAATTGCCGGCCCTGTATCTCCTTACCAGTCTCAGTGCAGATCAAATAATCGTTTTTAACTTCATACTTGACCGGATGATCCAAAGAGGATTTACCCATGGCTGCCTGAAAAGCGAATTTTAAAGAAGGGTCCTTTCGTTGTTCCTCCCAGAAGGACAGTCCCTCGGGCATGGAAACAGAGACATCTGGCAATCCTGCAACCTGGGAATAGGAAGGCTTGATCGGGGTCTGTTCACTTGATTTACGAGGCTCCAGCCGGTGTGCCTCATAAAACAACGTGGCTATTCCGAGATCGGAGTCGTCCAAGGATAGGTCAACATTCTCTCCAGACAACCCTTGGGATGTTGCCCGAGTTATGGCCAACACCGGAGAAGAATTACTCATTATAGGTTCAGGACACGCACTAACAGTAGTAATGTTATTACCCAGTAATAACATGGCATCTTTCATGGGGAATCCTTTTGAGACACCTACAGTTAAGTACCCAGTGTAATATTTGCACTGTACATAAATTTTATGCATAGGGACAGAATATATAGCTCCTCCAAATGCTTCCAATAAAACAGAGGAATTCAAGGAAGTGTTCTCTGAAAGGGGTAATATTCCTTCTCTTACAAGTGAGCAATATGCTCCAGTATCTCTAAAGGTCTTTACTTCAGTTGTTTCTGAGTTTTTCTGAAGGGAAATAAGACTCTTGTAATAATAAGGGGCCATACCTTTTTCTACTTCTCTCGGGGACATGTTACTAGGGATATTAGAGATTTTCCCAATGGGTTGGGGTTTGTGGGGGCAGTTGGGACGGATATGACCTACTTTGTTACAAAGGAAGCAGACGACAGGCTTGCCCTTTACTCCCTGCAGACGTTGCAACTGGTGTCGCTCTGGCTGGTGTCTCTCTGGATACTGTTGTCGAGATGCACCATTTTGAGTAGTTTGTCTCTCAGCAGATAGACCATAAGTTGATAAGCGTGGCTCACCAGGTGACTTAGTTGGCTGACGTAGACGTTCTCCCTCCGGCTGGCACTTCATTCTCCAAGGTTGACGATCTCTGCTCATGCCAGGCTGTTGAAAAGAGAGACGGGACCGCTCGGACAAGGAGCGGTTAGTTTTGAAGGTATCAGCCAACCTGGCTGCCTCCAATGCAATGGTTAAGTCACAATCCTGCAGAAAGACTCAAACCTCTGATCCCACAGACTCCAGCAGGTTATCAATCAGAATAAACTGTACCAGCTCCTCAAAGGTAGAGACACCGCTTGCTTTATACCAGCTGGTAAAAGCTTTGGTTTGCTGTCTTACAAAATCCACGAGGGATTGACCAAGCTGCCGCCTGCTTAGTTTGAGAAGTTTTTTATATTTGGCTGGGATACATGTACAGTGGACCCCCGCATAACGATATTAATCCGTTCATGAGAGCTCATTGCTATGCGAAATTATCGTTATGCGAATGAATTTTCCCCATAAGAAATAATGGAAATCAAATTAATCCGTGCAAGACACCCAAAAGTATGACAAAAAAATTTTTACCACATGAAATATACATTTTCCTACACACAAAGAGAAGGATACATGCACAATAGTAGAGTAGTACATGCACAGTATATATTGTGCATGTACTACTCTACTAAATGAAGAATAAATGACACTTACCTTTATTGAAGATGCAGCAATGACTGATGAGACAGTGTGTCCTGGGAGTGCCTATTTCTCCTGAGTACTGTAGGTCCTGTTCGGCATTTTCTTCCAGAACAGGCCTTATCACACTGTGTATGCCACTACGATTCTTAAATCTCTCAAACCAACCTTTGCTGGCTTTAAATTCACCAATATGAGCACTAGTTCCAGGCATTTTTCCCTGTTCACCTGGGTGTTAGTCGACTGGTGTGGGTTGCATCCTGGGAGACAAGATTAAGGACCCCAATGGAAATAAGTTAGAGAGTCCTCGATGATGCACTGACTTTCTTGGGTTATCCTGGGTGGCTAACCCTCCGGGGTTAATCGTTTCTCGGTAATTGTTTCATGTTAAGCCACACCAACAACACTCTCTCTACATCTTCGAGTAATACAGCTGATGGTGGTGCAGCAACAACAACAGCTGTGGTGCAGCTGACCATGGTGCAGCAGCAGCTGTGGTGCAGCAACAGCTGACCATGGTGCAGCTGCAGCTGTGGTGCAGCAGCAGCTGTGGTGCAGCAACAGCTGACTGGTCCAATTTATCAGCTGACCGTGGTGCAGCAGCAGCTGACTGTGGTATGATAGTATTTATCACCCTTTTTACCACAGGGTTGGCACTAGAAGCTTTCTTTGGGCCCATGGTGGCTTATTTAGCAGTTACAAGCACTATAAATAATGGAATAATACAAAATGTATCGAATGTATGCATGCAACCGGCCACCCTGGCTTGTAAACAATGACGGCAAGGCAGGCGCTCAGGCTGGACGGACAGGTTTGGGACGAGTCATGTTCAGAAACAGCTGATGGTGCAACAGCAGCTGACTGTGGTGCAGCAGCAGCTGACTGATCCAGCAACAGCTGACTGGTCCAGCAACAGCTGACTGATCCAGCAACAGCTGACTGATCCAGCAACAGCTGACTGGTCCAGCAACAGCTGACTAGTCCAGCAACAGCTGGCTGATCCAGCAACAGCTGGCTGATCCAGCAACAGCTGGCTGGTCCAGCAACAGCTGACTGGTCCAGCAACAGCTGACTGATCCAGCAACAGCTGACTGATCCAGCAACAGCTGACTGATCCAGCAACAGCTGACTGGTCCAGCTACAGCTGAACGTGGTGCAGCAGCAGCTGACTGATCCAGCAACACCTGACTGGTCCAGCAACAGCTGATTGTGGTGCAGCAGCAGCTGACTGGTCCAGCTACAGCTGATCGTGGTGCAGCAGCAGCTGACTGATCCAGCAACAGCTGACTGGTCCAGCAACAGCTGATCGTGGTGCAGCAGCTAACTGATCCAGCAACAGCTGACTATTCCAGCAACAGCTGATCGTGGTGCAGCAGCAGCTGACTGATCCAGCAACAGCTGACTGGTCCAGCAACAGCTGATTGTGGTGCAGCAGCAGCTGACTGATTCAGCAACAGCTGACTGGTCCAACAACAGCTGATCGTGGTGCAGCAGCAGTTGACTGATCCAGCAACAGCTGATTGGTCCAGCAACAGCTGATCGTGGTGCAGCAGCAGCTGACTGATCCAGCAACAGCTGACTGGTCCAGCAACAGCTGATCAAGGTGCAACAGCACCTGACTGATCCAGCAACAGCTGACTGGTCAAGCAACAGCTGACCGTGGTGCAGCAGCAGCTGACTGTGGTATGATAGTATTTCTCACCCTTTTTACCACTGGGTTAGCACTAGAGGCTTTCTTGGGGCCCATGGTCACTTATTTTGCAGATGAAATAAAAAACGCTGTAATAATACGAAATGTTCCGATTGTATGCTTGGATGTTACCGCGGAGGCTGGCTTGTAAACAGTGCCACCGGCAGAACATGTGAAGCTGGCTCAGGCCACACATTAGAAGCGTCTCGGACGAATAGCGTTGTGCGAGTTTTTTAGCGGTATGCGAGGCAAAATTTTAGTGATAAAATGTATCGGTATGCGGATTTAACGTTATGTGATGCCAACGGTATGCGAGGGTCCACTGTATATGCTCCCAACACTGTAGTCTTCACTACTTGATAATCAGAAAATTCAGCGTCATTTAATGCTGATGTAAATTCCTGTGCCTTACCAAACAATGCTGTATGAACCAACGATGCCCAATGCTGTTCCAGCCACCTCAAGGCTCGAGCCTGATTTTCAAAGCTTTCGAAAAAATTTTCTGGTTCGGCCTCATTGAAGCGGGGAACAAACTGTACTGCTTTCTGTAAACTAAAATTATTTACAGAGTGCGAAAACTGCCTCCTTTCTCTTTCCCTATCAATTTCTTCCCTTGCGAATGCTCTCTGTTCCCTAGTTTGCTCAAGATTGATTTTTGCCAGCTCAAGTGCCAACGATGCTGATTCACCTTGAGACAACCCAGCTGCACTATACTGACCATTTTGCTCCGTTGGTGTATCATCTTCCTCCTGCGAGAACATAGTAGTTTTTGCCGT